>NW_026057933.1:0-151756 GCF_023721935.1 Panthera uncia
GTCCCGCTCTTGACTTTGGCTCAGGTCATGACCGCCGGTTCTGGGTTCGAGCCCTGCGTTGGGCTCTGCGCTGACAGTGAGGAGCCTGCCTGGGATTTTCTCTCTCCCTTTCTCTGCCCCTCCCTTGTTCATGCCCTCACTCACGCTCTCTCTCAAAATAAATAAATAAAAATTAATAAAATAAAATAAAAACAAAAACAAAAAAACCGAGCATGCAAAAAACCCTCAAAAACTGGAAAGCAAACAACATGCTACCAAACGAGGGTCGCCCCAGAGCTGGGTGGTGGCTCTCCTGATGCAGACAGCAGAGGCCACAGGCCTTCAGCCCTCTCCTGGGTGAGTCAGGGCTGGCCGCGGAGGGAGGGGCCCGGGCTGTCTGATCTGGGGTGCCGCAGAAGACCTTACTTAGCAAACATTCACGATTTCCAGTGAGTCATTCGCCCGTGGCTTTGCTCTGCTTGCTCAGGTCCTCCTGTGTTTTGGTTCGAGAGGCTGAAGAATAAAAACAAGCTGCTTTGTTTCTCTTTAATTTGCCCTGACGTTGAGCAATACCTAACTCTCTGGCTGGTGCCCCTGCTTCCGTGGGCCTCTGCAGCCGGGCCAGTGTGGGGCTGGTCTGACCCCGGAAGAGTCCCCGGGAGCAAGAATTTTAGTATTACACGTAAGGTTCAGTTGGAATATTAAATTATTTAAATACTAAATACATGAAATAACATTTCAGGTCATACTCAGAGAGGGTATAGATGTTCCCCAACAGACCATAAAGGTAGCCAAGAGGGAAATAAAGATGTTTGTTCAAGTGAAGGGAATTGTCCAATTGTCCACAGGAAGCATTTCTTTCTTTCATTCTTTTTTTTTTGTTGTTGTTAATGTTTATTTATTTTTGAGAGAGAAAGAGACAGAGACAGAGTCTGAGCAGGAGAGGGGCAGAGAGAGAGGGAGACACAGAATCTGAAGCAGGCTCCAGGCTCTGAGCTGTCGACACAGAGCCAATGCGGACTTGAACTCACGGACCTGAGCCGAAGTCAGACGCTTAACCGACTGAGCGGCCCAGGTGCCCACCCCCCCGCCCCCCCCGAAGCATTTCTAACTTGCCTGTTTGTGTACTGAATGCCCCCCTCTCTCAGTACAGTCCCCATCCTCCTTGTCACTGACCTCATCCTAACCAAATGCTCATGAAACCTCTTCCCTGCTTCACCGGACACTCGTCCCGTGGCCCACCTCAGGAAAGGTAAGTGCAAAGACCTGACTTTGTGCGATCATTCAGATTACATTGCATTTGAGATTCCAAGGTCACAGGGTAATTCTGACCTAAATTATCTGGATGAACTATCACATCATGCGCTGCTTTGTCTGTTCAAATTTGGCAATTGCAGGGCCACACAGCTCATCCAGCGGGTCGCCCTGGACGCTGGCTCACACAGCAAAATAGAATTTCAGGCTCAGTGATTTCTAATCTGCTATCACTTGCCATTTTCCCTTGGAAGAGGGCAGATTGCTTCACTGATCTCTATTTCTAAAAAATTGGGATGATAATGGTTATCTGGCTTACATGCTTGTCAGGAGGAGTTATTTTAAAGCACTTTGCAAATGTAAAAATATTCCACAAACTGCAGGCATCCAGACGCTGCATCACCTGTCTCCTTTGGGGAGTCCATCCCAATCCACACCCTCCCAAGCCGACTTTTCTCCCATCTCCTGGTCTCAGTTTTGTTGAGATACTTAGATCTCTTTTTAAAATGGTTACCGTGTGTGTGTGTGTGTGTGTGTGTGTTGCAAAAGAACTCTGTTCAAACAGTAATATCTTGGAAATTGTGTTTATAAATTAAAGCTTTTATTTTGAAAAGTTGTGTAATTATCTTTTCAGCCGTTCCTCTGAATATAAGAAATAAAGTTCACTTTTCTCCCTAATGGAAGCATCACCTTGGCCATCACGAGAATTCTTGTTTCAAAAACTGACTAAAGTGACTACAGAGTCACATAGCTGTTCAGTTTGTTACCTTACTGAATTCAAATGAGCACATTAAAAAAAAATTTTTTTTTTAATGTGTATTTAATTTTGGAGGAGAGTGAGACAGAGTGTGAGGGTGGGAGGGGCAGAAAGAGGGACACACACAGAATCCAAAGAAGGCTCCAGGCTCTGAGCTGTCAGCAGAGAGCCCAACGGGGGGGCTTGAACTGCAGAACTGCGAGTTCATGACCTGAGCCGAAGTCGGACACTTAACCGACTAAGCCACCAGGCGCTCCAAATGAGCACATTTTAATGTAAGGAATGAGCCAAACATCTTTTCTTCTATAAATCTTTAAAATGGACTTCATTTAGGGGTGCCTGGGTGGCTCAGCCAGTTGAGCATCCCGGCTTCGGCTCAGGTCATGATCTCATGGTTGGTGGGTTCGAGCCCCGCGTCGGGCTCTGTGCGGACACCTCAGAGCCTGGAGCCTGCTTCGGATGCTGTGCCTCCCTCTCTCTCTGTTGCTCCCCTGCTCGCACTCTCTCTCTCTCAAAAATAATTACGGATTAATTTTTTTTTTTTTTAAATGGACTCCATTTAGGTATGAGACACTACAATGAAAACTAATTTCCTTTATAGGAAAACATTTCCTTTATGAAGAACAAGCTGGGACAGACATTTGAATAAGAGAGAATTTTACACAAGAATCTTTATGGCCCTTTTTACCACATTCTTAAGGATCAAATGCCCCCTATTCCAACAACACCTCCTGAGGTGACCAGGTCACATCCTGAGCTCCTTCTGCACCCAGTGCTTCTCATGGGAGAAACCACAGTAATGGGGGACACTGCTCAGAAGCAGAGAATCCAGAAAGCAAAGGACAGGACCTAGAAAAGAAACAAAGTAAAGTGGACGGACAGGGAAGAATTCACAAAGCAGACGCCAAACTCAGAAAAATATGATATCGAGAGGTGGGGGGTGGGTTAAATGGTTGATGGGGGTTAAGGAGGGCACTTGTGATGAACACTGGGTGTTGTATGGAAATGATGAATCACTAAACTCTACACCTGAAACTAGCATTACACCGCATGGCAGCTATTTAAATAAAAACTCAAAAGAAAATAATATATGATTTCATAGTGGATGCAAAAAAAAGAATGGTTACGTTTTGGAAAGTTGAGATGAAGGAAAACCATTTATCCAGACCTGCCACCTAAGCAAAAACACATTAAAGAAAAAAAAAAAAAAAAAGGCTGCTAAATGAAGAGGGTAGCAGCCAACCATGTCAAATGCTGTCAGGATTAAGAAGTATCCAGATGTGGTAAAGAGGTCATTGATAATGGTGCAAAAATCAGACCTGGATGTGTTTAGGAGGCTTTTTATTTTGGAACGTACTGATGTCAGGCTGACTTTAGGGAAGAGTCCCATTGTCTGAAAGCTTTTGTTTGGCCGGGAGATATCAACTCATTCATAAATCAGTGTGTGAGGACTCTGGGGCCTGATGTATCCTTGATTACAGGAAAATGAATAATGGTTGTGTCCGATACCCATTCGACCCCACCCTTCATTTGTTTCTGGCTTTCAGCAACTGAAAACATTGTTGAAAACACTAATTAACACAATATCCTCAAGAGGTAGGTGTTAATACCTGCCATATGCAACTGTCAATCTGATGATTGGATGAAAACAATTATGGCATGAGTCATTCGTTACTACTACTTACTGTCGAGAGTCAATCCGTCTGATTGCAGAAGCAATGCGTGGAGGAACCATGGAATTTCCACATGCATATGTGAATATTTCCGGCCAGTGATCTTTTTTTTATACACCTTTTTTTCCCCACTGATCTTTATTTATCATTGGTCAGATAAAAGTTAGTTGCCCACCTGTGTTGGTATATATCCTGAGTCAGTCTGAACTTTGCCCTAACATATTCTCAATTTTTAATTTTTTTAAATGTTTATTTGTTTTTGAGAGAGAGAGACAGAGTGTGAGTGGGGGAGGAGCAGAGAGAGAGGGAGACACAGAATCTGAAGCAGGCTGTAGGCTCTGAGCTGTCAGCAAAGAGCCGGACGCCGGGCTTGAACCCAGGAACCCTGAGATCATGACCTGCTTACCGACTGAGCCACCCAGGCGCCCCAGAATTTGTGAGTATCTTTAATAGAGTTGTTGCCATTTTTCTCCCCTCTGGGTGTTTATCTCCTGTCTGCTTACCCAGATGGCATTTTGCAACTTTCACCAGCTCTCCTCAACTAAACTTCACTTTACCATCCAAGCAAACTTGGTAGTTATTGTTTTATCTTTCTGATTGCACCAGGCCTCTGAAGGGACACCTGTTAGCCAAAGATGCTTAGATGTGATTTTTCCAGAACGTAGGTATTTCTTTAAAAAAAAAAAAAATTTTAACGTTTATTTATTTTTGAGAGGGTGGGGGGAGGGGCAGAGAGAGGGAGACACAGAATCCAAAGCAGGATCCAGGCTTTGAGCTGTCAGCACAGAGCCCGACACGGGGCTCAAATCCACGAACCGTGAGATCATGACCTGAGCCAAAGTCGGATGCTTAACTCACTGAGCCACCCAGGAGCCCCCAAAATAGGCATTTCTAAGCAGATACAGGACAGTGACATTAGCAGGACTGTTTTTGTACTTCTGGAAAGAGGAAAAATTAACTCAGCTGTGTTCCGCTTTCTGCTCTTTTTTCTCTGAATCATAGTAAGTTGTCATGGAAGTGGAGGAACCAGAATGAAGCAAGTTAAACTATTAAATTTAGGAGATCACGGCAGTGGCAGAGGATGCTGGTAAAACTAAGTTATCACGTTGGTCTCACTATGGACCATAGAACTAAATACAACAACGATGTCAACAAATAATAGCAGGTCACATCCAAGTCAGACACTCTTTTCAGATTGATTCATTTCCACAATCTTATGAAGTGGAGCCTGTCTTGTCATGGAGCTGGGAAGTCTGAGGGTCAGCAGGCTAACATGACTTGGCAAAGGTCAACAGAAGTAGTGGGTTCAGAGCTGGGATTGAAATCCAAGCTATCGATTTCAAACTGATACTCCACAATTCTGCCTCAGTTATTTTCCTACTTTTTAGGCATACGTAGGATGTTTTGACGACAGAGTTGAAGATGCTGAAAGGTCCCAAACAAGTCAGCAATAGTTACAATATCGCTGGTCTAACAGTATCTCACATGGCTGTAAGACACCCATAACTTGGTTGCCCTTGAACATGAACTGCTTGTTCTGCCTCTGCCTTTTTTTATACAGCGAGGAAAAGGTCTTGCAGGTTCTAATAAAAAGAAAGCATTTCTGGACTCACTGGCTTTACATTATAGCATTCTTTGAAAGGTCTTGTGGGGCACCTGGGTGGCTCAGTCGGTTGAGCATCCGACTTTGGCTCAAGTCATGATCTCGCAGTCCGTGAGTTCGAGCCCCATGTCGGGCTCTGTAATGACAGCTCAGATCCTGGAGCCTGCTTCCGATTCTGTGTCCCCCTCTCTCTCTACCCCTCCTCACTCGTGCTCAGTCTCTCTCACTCTATGTTAAAAAAGTTTTAAAAAAAAAGCTCTTGTATGCACCAAGTTTATTCTATCCTATGCTCAGTTATATGATCCATTCCACTTGCTGCCTGATGGATACACAGAACAGTGCTCTTCCGCAATTTACATTGTATGTATTTAGTGGTACACCTTTGTGCCATGGTATATTGCTTAAGAACCAATCTCACAGCTGGAAATTTAAGTGAGATTATATATGAAAATCACATTTAGGGGCGCCTGGGTGGCGCAGTCGGTTAAGCGTCCGACTTCAGCCAGGTCACGATCTCGCGGTCCGTGAGTTCGAGCCCCGCGTCAGGCTCTGGGCTGATGGCTCGGAGCCTGGAGCCTGCTTCCGATTCTGTGTCTCCCTCTCTCTCTGCCCCTCCCCCGTTCATGCTCTGTCTCTCTCTGTCCCAAAAATAAATTAAAACGTTGAAAAAAAAAAAATTAAAAAAAAAAAAAAGAAAAGCAGTTGGCTTTAAAAAAAAAAAAAAAGAAAATCACATTTATTATCACTCGGATAGGGATAGATAATTAGTCTGATTCACAAACATTTGAATCTTACTGTCAGAAAATACAAACTCACCATCAAAGAATTCCCTACCAAAAAAACAATTATAATGTAACAAGATAATTGATATAATAATAGTTTATTAACTGTGGTATGGAAATACAGAGAAAACCCCAACAAAGTCTTTGGGGATTATCAAAGAAAACTTGACAGAGATGTGGAATTTTAGTCTTTTAAATTTTTTTGAGATTTTACTTTTTAAGTAATCTCTACACTGTCCAACATGGGGCTCGAACTCACGACCCTGGGATCAAAAGTCGCAAGCTCTTCCAACTGAGCCAGTCAGGTGCCCTGAGTCCTTTAGATTAAGAAGAAAGCTACCAGGTAGAAAATGGGTGTTTAAATGTAGCACCTACAAGCAGAGGCTACAGCATAAACAAAAGCTTAGAGAACAATGAGTACTTTGGGGATAGTCAAAGCTTCAACTGTATGGTCATGGTGGTAGTTGCTGAAGAGAGGAGGTTGGAAAGTGGATTGAGATTGGATTGAGAGAATTCCTTTAGACCAGATGAAAAATTGGCCTTATTAGGCAACACAGAGCCATAGAAAGTTTTAGACCATCATTAGCTTTACATTTTATAGTACCAATTTGGGTGCCATAAGAAATATAGGTTAGAGGTTGATAAGAACAGACTCCAAGGGACCAATTCAACAAACCCAAGTGCCAATAGATCAAGAGACGATAAAAGTCAGCATTAACATGGTGGGAGTGGATTCCATGGTGGCATTTTAGGGCTTTGAAAAACGGACTTCAGAGGCCATTTGGGAGGGGAGGAAGGGAAGAGATGGGTAAGGAGTTGACGTCTTCAGGGATGGATGGCGTTTTTGCTAAGAATAGGATTACAGGAGGGAGAATAGATTGGGGGAGGGGCTGAAGGTATTGGATTTTAACTTGAATGTACTGATTCTGAGATACTAGCAGGACACCCAAGGAAGGGCCTGGGTCCTCCTTGACAGCAGTTGTTTAGGTGATCATATCAAAGTGCTGGCGATAACTCCAGTCACAGGTCTCAGCTGCGGGTAAAGAAGAAAAATTAAGTCTTGCGTGTCAATTCTTTTCTTTGCCATTTAGGAAAATTGCATTTTTACCGGTGTCAGGTGTTTTTTTTGTCATTTGATGAGATTGGCCTGAAACTTCCCCTGTATTTTCCCGATGACGGTAACCTAGGGAAAGCATTTTAAATTGTGTTGATAAAATTGTTGGCTACAATCTGGCTCTAATGATAATAGCTTAGAATCATGAAGCAGCAATATTTTAGCCCGAGAGAAAACAAACGTTATCCTGAGCACATGTGCTCTCTTGCCTTTCTCATCTGATGTTGCTTGAAAATTTTGTTTTTCCACTTTGAATAGTGGATTCTACCAACTGTTTTAAAAGCCTTTTTTCCTTTTAGGGGAGGAAGCGAATGCTTTTTCCCTCCCTTTTGCCTGATAGCTGAGGAGTGAAGATTTAATCGGTGAGAAAAATATACACACTACCACCTCAGAATGTTCCTGCTGCTTTTAATGTTTGATGTACCTGACAGATTACCCTTTCAAAACAGAATAATAGGATAGGTGGTGCTGGAAAAATCCTTTTCCATCCAAGACAAAACCACATGGACATTGAATATAACTGGCGTTAGCCTAGATATTTGGGTGGGAGGGGGGCATGTTGTTGGAGCACAGATTCTATAATAAAAGGCTTCCAACTCAACTCCTTAAACATATACTCCAGGCTCACTACAGAAAGTATAATGGAAAGAACACCGAGCAAGACTCAGGAGAGAGACTTGGCGTCTATTTCTGACTCTGCCCCACTGCGGGACTGGGAAAATCCTACCCCTCTCTGTGCTTCAGCATCGTCAGTTGCAGAAATTAATGATTGTATTAGATGATTCCTGACTCTGATCAAAAATGAATACGATATATTTTTACACACCCACTATATGTCAGCTACGTTGGCATATATATTTGCACTCAGTATAATTTGATGATGAAAACCAAACTAACCCATGTTACCTGTCATTTATTGATGAGGAAGCTAAGGCTCAGAGAAAAAGTTTACTCAGTATCAGGAAGTTCGTGAACACTGCAAGACAAGGTCTTACTTTAGTGAGTGTCCTTTCCACAGTATTGCACTGTTGCTAAGCTATTTCCGTTATTTGGCTAATAAAGCACAGCACAACAGATGAACATCTGAAAGAGTAAAACTACCTGCCATTCCTCATCCCAGACAGAAACAGGGGGACGAGCAGCTTTGAGGAAGAATTTTAATAAAGCCTTTAGGACAAGAAATCTCGGAAGCTTTGAATGGGTGCTTAGGTATCCAGAAAGTGACCATGGAGAGGTTTTATCCAAGTTTGGCAATGGGTCCGTCCTTACTGCTGCCGACACCGAAGAAGCTGAACTCAAAAGCTGAGGAGGAAATGGAACACTGACTCTATTGCATAAAAGAGGTGCCTTGCAAACTACAAGGTAATTGGGGAAATGTTTAGCTTTTCCCTTATCATTTTACAGAGGGTCTATCTTTGAGAACTAATATTTGTCCTTTGGAGGTGTGTGTGCGTTTGAGTATTTTGTGTGTCCATGTACCCACATGCAATTATTTCAATAGTGGCTGATGGATCGTCTGAAAAATAAATCAAGAGACAGAACTGACTCACATGAGAGGCAAGGTCTTGAAAAAGAGCAGCTGCCTGGAAATCCCTCCTCCACTCCCTCGTCTTCCCTCAACTCTTCTGAAGGTCCTGGGAAGTCAAGGTCTGACATTGTCTTCTCTATGGAAACCCTCAAGAAGCAACTGTATAAGGAACGTCTTAGCTTTGAGCCGTGTGTAGGATTGGGGTGGGCAGGCAGTGTAGACGGGAGACCAATCTTCCAGGTTGGAGGGGAAGATAGAGACAAGAGCACTGATGTTAAAAGAACATCCCCTTTGTGGAAAGGGGAGACTCAACAATGAGAGGAGCAAAGGAGAAACAGGTTACAAACAGGAAGGGGAGGAGGGCTTGGGTAGTTCAGTCGGTTGGGCATCTGACTCTCGACACTTGATTTGGGCTCAGGTCATGATCCCAGGGTCACGGGATCAAGCCCAGTGTCTGGCTCCATGCTAAGCATGGAGCCTGCTCAAGATTCTCTCTCTCTTTCTCTCTGTCCCTCTCCCCCTCTTGAACATGCACTCTCTCTCAAATAATAAAAAGAAAGAAAGAAAGAAAGAAAGAAAGAAAGAAAGAAAGAAAAGGGAAAGGGAGGAAGGAAGGAAGAAAGAAAGAAGGAAAGGAAGGAAGGAAGGAAGGAAGGAAGGAAGGAAGGGAGGGAGGGAGGGAGGATGGGTGAGCCTACACGAAGACCTCACTGTGAATAGCTGACCACTTGACCACTTTGCAGCCCTTGGACTCTGGAAAAGAAGATTATTTAGCAGACAGCTTTAGGTTCTTTCCCCTGCTCTTGTGGATTCTGCCACAGGCACATCTTTCAAATGGATTCCATCCACTTGTCTCTGATCTGCCGCTAGTATTTTAGTCTGGGGCCACTCTCCTCTCTCCCAAGGTGGCTCCACAGAATCCTACCTGAGCTTCCCGCACCAGGTGCCCAGTCAATTTCATCTCTTAAAACATTGCATACAGTACAACGATGGAGACCTTCCCGAGATGCAAATCACATCTGGTTGCCTCCTCATCTCAAACACTTTCAGTGCCCTCCACGTTGCCCTCACGGTCAAGTTCAAGCTCTCGAGTGTGGGGGCAAAGGTCCCTTTGTGATTTTCCTGCTGATTTCTCCCATCTCAGGCCCCCACCCCCCACCCCCTCCACCTCACACATGATTTCTCACACATAAGGGTTTCCTAGAACGATTTTGTTTTGCTCTTTTTTCTCTGCCCTCAAAGCTGTTCTCTCTGCTAGGAGATTCTCTTTCCCTTTTCTGGGATAACTCCCCCCAAACTTTACCATGAATAACACGTATGAATCTTTTAGATTTCAGAGAAGGTGCCACTTTCCCTGGGAACACTTCCCTGAACCCCCACTGCGAGCAAGTGTTCCTCTGCGTGTTGCCAGAGCACCTGGAGATCACCCCCTTGTAGGACGCATCACCCCTTCTTGTAGTTGCCTGTGTACTTGTCTGTGTCCGCCACCTGTCTTTAACCTCGTCAAGTGTCGTCTTCTTCGCTCATTATTGAGACTTCTTTCCCCAGAACAGTTTCAGATAATTTGACACTCAGCAAAAGCTAGTCCTTCTTCCCCTCTACGGAAGGAATAAATGGCAATTAACCCCATCCACAAAACAGCTCCCCAGCTAAAGATAGGGAAGATATTCATGTAGTCTTACTTTGTCTCTTACAATTGTGCCTCTTGAAACTTTGTTCACTAATCAAGACTCTATTCTGGGGCTTTAAAATTTGATTATAATCTCCTGGGATATCCCAGTCCTAGATTTTGTTTTATTCCATACATTAAGTTCACACTTGGGCCAAATTTCCACGTTTGTGGAGTGTGAATATTGAATTTGGGATTGAAAACCTACAAGTAGGTGGAAATATGGGAAGGGAAGAAGAAGGTCTGAGGTTCACACTGATTCTTATTTCTTTGGGAATTTCTGGTGGAAAAGGAGAAATGCTCAGGATGTCCCAGATAAAAATGGTTTCAATTTTGTGGCCAGCTCTTTTTCTCAGATTTATACTGCTTACCCCTCCAATGCTTCTCAAACCTCCAAACTGAATTTCTTTCTTCAGTATGCTCCCTTCTGCTCTGTGCTCAGTCACAAAGCTGCCCCTATCAAGAAAATATATTCCTTGACCCAACTGAGGTAGAAATTCCTACTCCAGACATATCTCTTGTACTTTTGTTTTGGTCTAATTTCTCCACCTGCCAGGTACAAAGGAAACCAGATTAGAAGCAAATTCTAGTATGGATATGATCACATCAAAACGAAGCAAGACGATTGTTTCATGAACTTCTGTTAATGTTGAGTTCATTGAACAACTCTTTATTGAGCCGGGCTAGGGGTTACGCACTGTGGTTCAAAGATGTGGAGGACGTAGGTTCTTCCTCATTATTATATTATAAATAATTATTGCCAACTACAATATTCTTGACTTATATCCTTAAATATTTGGGGTCTTGAGAAATTGGTATGTTTGCCTATTTTGTGTTTTTAGGAAATGTCTGTTGACGTCGGTGGATTCTAACATGGTTGGCTGGCTTTCTGACCCAAGGTGGGGGACCGAACACTTGTATGTACTAAATGTGCTTACTCACACCTGCCTGAAATAAAAGCGTAGATGTACAAAATGAAATAAACCCCAGAAAAGAGAAGGAAAAGGACATTTTCAGCAAGTAAGAGATTCTTTAAAAAATTTAGAAAATGAAAGGTAAACCGAATAGCGGAATGTAGACTTATCAGACATGTTCGGAAAACCAACTGCATGAATGATGAATAAGGTAATCCAAGAAAAATAACTTGACCCTTGTAAAAATAGACGTAATGTGAGAACACATACATGAACTAAAAAATAAACAATTAAAACCAACAGCTTCTATTTAGTATACTCAGAGACACTTGAATTGTTTATGAATTGCATAAACCAAGAACAGTGGGGTGGATGTGGGGCAGTGGTGAAAAGTGCTAAAGTCTGTGACCAAATGGACAGGACAGTGCGTGCGGGCTTGTGTGTAAGAACCAGGAACATGTCCATAAAGCAAGTGCTGGGAGCTGAGCTTTCTGGTAAAATGGATGTACTGCTCCCCATGTGGAGAGGGGCAGGACATTCTAGGCAGAGGAAGCCAAACCGTAGAGTGTTTAAAGAAAACAAGCATTGAAGTCCAGGAAACTACAGGTAACTGCAGAGAAATTAGAGGCTGACGTGTACATGGAAAGAGGTCAGCCTGCAGGTAGGCTGGAGCCAGCCCATAAAGGTCTTTAGACTTTGGAAGCCATGCTAAAGATCTGGCACCTTATCTCGTCAGTAATGAGAAACACGGACACATTTTGCGGAGTTAATTAATTGAGGAAGAGATTTATATAATCAAATAAAAGGCTGATTGCCCTGAGTCCTGTTGGCTGGATGGATTCCAAGGGTTAAGCCCTAAGGCAGAAGGAAAAGCCCATCAATGAGAGGATTTGAACTAAAGTGGAGGCCTTGAGGCAAGAATGGGGGTGAGGGGCGGGGTGAAGGGTGGAGGGGGAACAAAAGTGATTAAGGTGGTAGAATTGATTGCTCTTGGGGAGCCTAGTGGCAACATTCACCCATACAGAGAATGCAGGATGAGCAGATTTCAGAGGAACATAATGAGCCCTTTTTTAGCTCTTTGTGAATGTTCACAAATGGCAGCTGGTGTTGCATAATTGCAAAATTGGGGTTTAGCGAGTTATTGGCTTCTAAGAATATAAACACATTCCTTCTTTCCTCTGGTCTACTCTTTGAAAAATGATACCATGGGGTGGGGGGGTCCAAGGGTGTTTTTTGACCCTTGTAAATTTCTTTACGTCTTTTTTTTTTTTTTTTTTTTTTTAATCTTCTCTACCCCTTTTCTCCATTCTGGCTTGTTGTTCTGATTGTACAGGTAATCCACAATCATGGTAATAGTTCAAACGAAACGAAAATTTGGAAGTCGAGAATAAAACCCCTGAAGTTCCTTTCCCAGATATAACTATTACTAACAGTTCTGTCTACAGTCTTCCAAATTGTTTTAGTGTGTATTCTTTTAATCACTCATTATATTTTATGGGAGCTTACTACGATACTGCTTTTTAATTCGTTTACTCTATTTTTAATTTGGGAAAGTTCAAATATTCATACAAGTAAAGGAAATAACATAACACCTGTGTGCTCGGCTCTTAGACTTAAGAGAAATCACCATGCTGCCAAATCTTTTTCTGTAAGTAAAATTTCAGTTCCAGCCAAACCATCCAGAAAAAAATATATAGTGATATTTTCTATTAGTCTATTATTTCCATTAAATATTTAAATTCACTGTATCCTACTGTATGTATCAGTTTTTAGTTTGTTTTCTTTAAATGTGACATTATATTTTTGAAATTTATCACATTGCTTCATGTAGATTGAGTTTACTTTTTTTTTTTTTTTTAATCTACTCTATGATACCCGACCCCACTTTTCTTAACATTATCAACAGTGGTATAAAGTATGTTCTTGAACATCTGCCTTGTATAAGTATGAAAGTTTTCTATAAAAGTGGGACTAGGGGATGTCCCCACTCTCAACTTTACTAGAGATTGACAAGTGGCTTTCCAGAGTGATACCAGCTTATGTTCCCACAAGCAATTTGTACACCCTTTTGATTCCTTTCGTACTTTGCCAATGCGTGCTTTTTTTTAGATGAGAAATTGGAGGTTATGAAATAGTATCTGTGACGGTTAATTTTAATGTGTCAACTTCACTGGGCCATAGGGTGCCCAGTTATTTGGTTAAAGGTTATTCTGAGCGTGTCTGTGAAAGTGTTTCTGGATGATATTAACATTTGAACTGGTAGCAAATTGCTTCCCCCAGTGGGGGTGGGCCACATCCAATCCACTGAAGAAAGAGTAAGGGAGAATTCTCTCTTCAGCCTGTTTTTGAGTGGTAACATGGGTCTTCTCTAGCCTACACAATAGGACCTGGCCTAGAACTTACACCATTGGCTCTCCTGGTTCTCATGCCTTCTGACTCAAACTGGAACTGACTTTTAGCTTTTCTGGGTCTCTAGCCTGCTGACTACAACACTTCGGACTTCTTTGCCTCCACAATTGCATGAGCCAATTTCATAAAATATATTTATACCTATGTCTATCTACATATCTCTCATTGGCTCTGTTTCTCTGGAGAATCCAGACTATTAGAGCACCTCGTTCTTGTTGAAATAGACATTCCCTCTTTACAACTAGTAAGGTTGAACATTTTTCTTCACAAATTTATTAGCAATTTGGATTTTCCATCATGGATTTTCTGTTCATATTTTTTACCCACTTTGTAGGTGTCTAGTCATAGCCCATCCAACTGTGCTTTCCGTCAGATACTTCACTTTCGGGACATCCAGTCCACCTTTGTACCCCTATACCCAGAATTTTAAATGTCATATCGGTTTAAATACAAACTGCAGAAAAGGAAGGCTAATTCAGAATAAAGAAGGGTGGTGTAGGCAGATGGGCAGTGTGCCCTTCTGTAAATACGGGTTTTAGAATAAGAGGAGGTAGAATGAATGCACAACCTCGACATCTGCCACCCACGAATGTCCTCCTAGTACATGATGACATTGGCACGCCGTGCCAGCATTTCTACCCACCACGGGCACCCAAATTGAAGGACAAAGGGGATACTATTGCTAAGTCTTCTGTGTAGATGTTGGAAGAGAACATACCTGACTTTAAACCATCAAGGAAGCAGGTAATAGCTTCCCAAAGTGGCTGGGCTTTCATTCTTTTGTGTGGTTCACAATGATCCTAAATATTTCTCAGCAAAAATGTCACTCATTTCAACTCCCTTTAATTAGGATTTCTATTTCTGCAACATTTTGCTGGTATTTATTTCAAATGCTTACTTTTCAGACCTTCCTTATTTTTCTGTCTTTGGGTTTTTTTTTTTTTTTTTTTTTTTTTTCTGGCTGTTTCAATGAGGCTGTAGTCATGCTCTGTGCTTCGCCTGGGTGTTCCTGGGAAACAAAGCAATTTTGAGATGACAGATTGGGGACCAGTTAGAGAACAGGAAGAGCTGTGAGCCGGGTCTCCTCCAGTACAGATGGTTAAGGAAAACAGGTAGGAGAGGGTGTTGAGAGATGTTCGTTTAATGGGGCGCCGAAGCTGCTAAGTGCTTCTGCGTGAGTGGCCATCCTGACTGACCCTTGACTCACAACCACCATGGCGGTAACAGAAATGGGGAGCAAATGTCTGCGTATTGCTGCAGAGGCTGCGGTCTTTCAGACTGCTCTCCAGTTGAGAATTTCCCTTCGCCACAGTCTCGATCAACCTAGATTTAGTTGATGACCCATTTGCAAGGAATGTTCCCTTTTAGTTTTTAAATTTTTTTTAATGCTTATTTATTTTGAGAGAGAGAGAGAGAGAGCTAGAGAGTGAGCATGGGAGGAGCGGAGAGAGAGGGAGACAGAATCCCAAGCAGGCTCCGCGCGATCAGCACAGAGCCTGATGCGGGGCTCGAACCCACCAACCGTGAGATCATGAACTGAAATCAAGAGTTGGGCACTTAACCGACTGAGCCACCCAGGTGCCCCGGGAATGTTTCCATTGAACAAGAAGAAAACAAAACAAAACAAAACAAAAACCTTGGAGAGTATCACTCTTTTCTCCAATAGAGAGAAATCAGTTATGAAACTCGACTGGAAAACTTACCCCTTCACAGGTAGACTGTAAAAGGTCACCTGCTAACCATAAGAAGCCTGGCCTGGTAATCCGTGCCAAGTTAGTCCAAGGTGGAAAATGGTTATTTCCTTGTCACTTTCTGTACCCAGCCTTGCTCTGCAATAGAGGTCATGAGAAGTATGATGAAGGCCAAAGGTAAACCTTTAGAAGTCAACTCCTCCGAGAAGTATCCTTCGACCATTTACCCCTTCTACTGTCCCTAGGTAGACTCCCACATCTCCCTGTGTGTTAGGGTTTTCTGGAAAAACAAAACCAGTGGGATATGTTGAGATATAGTAAGAGGAGATTTATTATGAGAATTGGCTCAAGCAATTATGGAGGCCCAAACTCCCACAGTCTGCTGTCTGCAAACTGGCGAAGCGAGACACGAGTGGTCTAATTCGGTCAGAGTCTAAAGGCCTGAGAACCAGGGCTGCTGACGTCTGAGGGCAGAAGATGGATATTTCAGCTCAAACAGAGGAAGCAACTTCACTCTGTTTCTGCTTTTTGTTCTACGGAGATGCTCCACAGGTTGACTAATGCCCACCTGCATTGGCAGGGGCAACGTCTTTCCCCATTCTACCGATGCAAATGCCAGTTCCTCCCAGAAATACCTTCACAGCACACCCAGAAATAATGTTTTATCATCCAGTTGGGAATTTCTTGGCCCAGCCAAGTTGCCACAGAAGATGAACCCTCACATGTGTTCACTTCCCGTGGCCAGAATTCCTCCCTCATTGAAACCGCTCGCTTCTCTGTCTCCACTGTAGAGCTTAGACTCCTACAAAGACAGGAACAGTGCTGCTTGGGCCCTCCAATCTAGCACAGGGCCCCCAGGTACTTGTGGAATGATTTCAGTGGCTGGGGTTGGAGGTGGTGAAAGGAACACTGCCTCGAGGTTCTTACACTTCCTTTGGCCAGGCTTTCCCTCCCAGCCCCCACCCTGACCTCCCTTTCACCTCCATGTCTCTGCTTAGAAGGAGATGCATAATAATACACTTATACAATGGGCTATATGTATTGTCTGGCTTACATTATTATTCCACAAGAGCAGATGAGGTTTAAAAACCAAATACCATGCTCTTAAATTTGCAAATCTTTGGAACAAGAATTGGGAACAATGACAACATTCTGAGCTTCCCAGAAGGTAACAACTATGGGGATTTTTGTGGACATCTGAGAGGAGCCCATGCACAGATGGTTTGTCTTTTATTGGCCCATTCTGGCCCAGAAGGCAACACTAACTGAAACAAAGGAGCCTTATATTAGAAGGGTGTGGGGGTCACAGCAGCCTTCAGGGTGGCCCTTGTCCTTGCTCTGGTCTCTCTCTGGGCCTGTCCTGTATTGTTCATCTTGTTACTTCACAATCCAGGGCTTGTGACATTTTTCGTCTCTGGCGTGGAAACGACAGAACTATAAAGCATTCGTTTCTGATTGGTATCTCTGAGTCAGGCAAGGGGGCGGGGGTGATTAAAACCGGACTGGTGCATATCTTCCCATGAGCTAAACCAGAGTTTGGAAGTACAGAAAGAACTTGCGAGGGGAAGGGACCCAGGAAAATGTTTTCGGTGGTCAAGTCTGCGAAAGTAAGACAGATTTCCTTTGTGCCTCAAGGGGTACCACCCCTTGAACAGAAGCCCTGTGGCAGAATGTCCGTTAAGATGTCAAAGCAAGCTAAATTAAATCACTTCTAGAAAGCATCTTAGAACCAGAAAAAAGAGACGTCCAGCTTCATAGATCAAAGGCCGTGATTGTTCTGACAACTACCGTAGTTGGCCAAGAGGGTAAAAAAAGACACTGAAACTCTGAGGAGCCCCCGTAAATATCTTGAATAATTTGAACTTGTGTGCTGAATGGGTCATCTTTCCTCTCTCTTCTTTTTAAAAAATGTTTAGGGGCGCTTGAGTGGCTCGGTCGGTTGGGTGTCCGACTTCGGCTCAGGTCATGATCTCACGGTTCGTGGGTTCGAGCCCCGCATCGGGCTCTGTGCTGACAGCTCAGAGCACGGAGCCTGCTTCAGATTCTGTGTCTCCGTCTCTCTCTGACCCTCCCCCGTTCATGCTCTATCTCTCTCTGTCTCAAAAATAAAAAATAAACGTTAAAAAAAAATTTTTTTTTAAAAAAATAAAAAATGTTTATTGTGTGTGTGTGTGTGTGTGTGTGTGAGAGAGAGAGAGAGAGAGAGAGAGAGAGAGAACTCATGCGCGCAAGGGAGGGGCAGAGAAAGAGGGAGAGAGAATCCCAAGCAGGTACCACACACTCAGCAAAGAGCAGTACGCACGGTTGGAAACCATGAGCTAGCTATGAGATCATGACCTGAGCCAAAATCTGGATGCTTAATCGACTGAGCCATCCAGGTGCCCCTCTTTTTTCTCTTTTTTCTCTTTTTTCTCCTCCTCCTCTCCCTTCCTTCTCTTTCCCCCCTTTCCTCTCTGCCCTCTTTCTCTAGACCCTTTTCCTTCTGTTCTTCCCCTTCCCTCCTGTCTTCTTTGATCTTCCCTTCTTCTTCGCCTTCAAGTGCTTAGCGCCCTTTTGTGTCAACAAACGTGTACATAGGGTTCTCCTGCTTGGGCCAATTACTGGGCTAAGAGCCTGGGTGTCAAGATGAATTGGTTCTGTTTCCTGTCCGGCATCAGGGATCGCTCTGCCAGCTTCTTCCTGTATCTCCGGTGGCTACCTCCTGGAACACACTGTTTACCACCCGAGGGGAGTCATATTTGGATTAATTGCTTTAAACTTCTTTAATGGCTCAGGCAGTTGATAGGAAAAATTGCGCCACTGATTTGGGAACTCCCACTTCAACAGGTTGCTGTTGTTTGGGCCCAAGGGGATGGGTGGAGCAAAGGAACAAGGGGCCAAAATCTCTCAGGGCTCTCGCCGTGATTGCACAAAAGAGAGAGGTGTCACTTAACACAGGTACCGGCCAGGACACCGTGTAATGCCTCCATTACTCGTCAGATCAAAAACAGTTCACCCTGTAACTAATACCTTAGTTTCTGTACCAGCCTGATTGAGATCAACTAACCTTTAGGCGAAGAGCGTGACTCCTCCTTGCTGAAGCTTTTGGCAAACTATTTTCAGCTTTGTGCAAGGGATTAGGTTAACTCTTGCAAAACTGGTTCACCAGGAACAATGACTCAGTGGATTGTTTTTTTTTTCTTTAGCATCCGGCATATTGTGTCTGAGCAGCTATAAATATATTTACGAGCTGAAATTCCAAGGAGGGGGCAATGTGAGCTTGCTGGGAAACAAGCCAAGTGAATCATGGGCCCTCACTCAGCCGGCCTACGGTGGGTGTATCTCCACGTCTTGCAATTTTATTTTCTGTCTCAAGGACTTTGGGTCATTTTCTCTTTAGCGCTAATGATTTCTCTCCACCCTGCTCCTGAGTGCGTGTGTGCGGTGCGGTGTGTTCCTATCTCCCCGAGGTGGTGGCGAACGCCATGCGGGGACGTCCCTGTTATTAAATGTACAATCTGCGTATGAACCGCTCCGGTGTCGAAAGCCACCGACAGAGAAGACGTGTTCTTGTCCTCCGTTTGCGGGCGGTGAATCTGAAAACCCGGCGAAGTTTGCTTCCAAACAGGAAGTGAGTGTCTTGGAATCTGAACAGCTCTAAGTCTGGACAGTGCAGGTGGAGGCTTCAGATCTTGGCACCGAGGCTGGCAGAGGTGTGGTGACGACAGACATTGCCATCGGGAAGCGTTTCCTACTGCGTGTTCCCAGAAATTAGTGACAGGAGGGGGGGAATGCTACAAAAAGTGCTTGTTGAAGTGAGGATTTCCGATAAGGGAGCTTTCTCAGAGTATTAGTTATGCTAATGTGCCTTGGGCCTAGTCAAGCTGAGTTACAATACGTGTCATTTTTCATATTTATCATTGAAGCCACATCACCCACAGCCTTCTCTAAGCCTAGCCTTCTGAGAAACACACTTTAGTGATGCCTGAGGACCTAGGAAAGGAGAACGAGTGAGGTATCCCAGAATAGAAAACCCCGGTCATAGTTCCTGTTGATGTCGGTTGGTGGATAAGTTTCCACTTTCCTCTATTGGAATTGGTCTGGGGAGAGTAGACCTGAGTTGGGGGCTGCTGTGTATGGACCTAGGGCTTCTGGAAATTTTCTAGTTCCTTTTCACTGCTGTGTCCTACCTTGTCCTCATTGAGAAAGCAGCATAGTCCATTCGATCACAGAACGGAGTCTTTCTCCAGGGTGAGGGGTTATCATCACGTGTATATTTCGGCATTATTTGTAATCTGTTCGCCTGACTTTTTTCAAGTTCAAGTCAACGTGGTCTCCTAAGCCCATACTCAGAGTCGTCCTTTTACAGCTCCCCTCTTTTCCCTGCAAGGTGCTTTCTCTGGCTTCCCCCAGGCTTCTTAGTGCCCTTGCGTTTACAATGCTGTCGTTCCAGTTCCCTGTGCCCCCAGCTTGGTCCCCGCTGTCTAGTACTCTGCCTTGGAAATATCAGACTTTCATTTCTGGATGTCACCGGGCTCAGTTCTGGCCAGGCTCAGAGTCACCCAGGCACCCTGCCAGCCCATTGACTCTACTCTGTCCTTTGATTGGAGGATGGGCCCAGAAATCTCTACCTCTAAGCGGCACCCCAGTTGATTCTGATGCCTGCCCGGGATTGAGAAACACTGCTCTGAGTTCTGGGCACGCGGCCCCTATCCTTTTTCCTGGAGCCCCGCCTGGGTCATGATTCCATTTCCTTACCTCTGCCTTCAGAGAGGCTGGAAATGGAAGTATTTCCATTCCTATTGTGTCTCAGGGGCTTTAAATGTGTTATTTCACTTATTTTATTTTTTATTGTTAAAAAAAATGGATTTATTTACTTTGGGGAGCGTGCAAGCAGGGGAGGGGCAGAGAGAGGGGGACAGAGGATCTGAAGTGGGCTCTGCGCTGACAGGAGAGAGCCCAATATGGGGCTCGAACTCACGAACCTTGAGATCTTGATCTGAGCCAAGGTCGGAGGCTCAACTGACTGAGCCACCCAGTTTCTCCATGTTGTCTCATGTTATTTCACGACACACTTATGAAGTGCACGTCATTATCTTAATTTAAGGATGAGAAAACCGATATTCGGAGAGCCTGGGTAATTTTCCCAAAGGCCCACCACCAGGCAATGGCAGCACAGGGCTTCGGCCTCCAATCTTCCAGCATCCACAGTCTCGCTACTTAAAAAAGTGTGGTCCCCGGACCCACAAAATCAGCCTGACCTGGGTGGGACCTATCAGAAATGCAAACATTTGGGTGCCCTCTCAGACCTACTCATTCAGTTCCTTTGGGGAGGGGTCCAGAAACCTGGATTTTTATCAAGCCCTCCCAAACGAATCTGACGCACACTGAAGTCTAAGAAACACCAACCTAGGAAACTATGTATTTCCCCGCTATATGGTCTTGTCTCTTTTTCCTTCTTTTTTTGCTCAGGAGAATTGCCAGATTTCTTTCCCAGAAATCCCACTATCGGCAGTCCCCCTCATATCTTTCGCAAGCAGCGGTTTTATCAGGCATACCCTTCTCATTTCCTTAACAACATTCACCATTTCTGAGCCAGAGCCCGGGGGTCCAACCTAGCTTCCGGTTTTGCCCGATTTTCCCTTAGTCTCTTAAATATTCCCTCGCACAGTTGAAGGCATTGAGGACATTGACTTCCAACCCTCTTTTATTTGCTATTATTCTTTTTTAACGTTTATTTATTTTTGAGAGAGCAGGGGAGGGAGAGAAAGAGAGGGGGACAGAGGATCCGAAGCAGGCTCCTTGCTGTTAGCAGCGAGGCTGATACGGGGTGAGAACTGAAGAACCACGGGATCATGACCCGAGCCAAAGTCTGACACTCAACGGCCTGAGCCACCCAGGTGCCCCCACCCCCCTTTTAAACTTGGGAGTGTACACATGGCGGGGGGGGGGGCATATACCATACACACACAAGTACGCACACACACATACAGAGTGAAGTTTGATTACACCAACAAACTTCTTCGCTGAGTTCTATACGCCACAGCTGGCAAATCCCTACCGCGTGGTCTGCTCCAAGCTTGGATTCGCAGATAAAGGATTGCAAACACCCAGTGGCCTTGGAAAAAACACTCCTGGAGGGTTGAGCTCTATCTCCTTAAAGTGAAGCAAAAGTGGGGAGAGTCTTGAGCATGGATCTGCTGATAACATGGCACCTCCTCAAAACTATAATCTCATTCAGCGTCGGATGATGTCTAAGACAAACCAGAAGCACTCCCGTGCTACTCTGCCAGAACGTTCCGGGTGGCAAACACGTCTTGCGGACGCGGCCTCTCCCTATACGCGCGGAGGGAGGTCCCAGGTGGCTCAGCGAAAGCCTGATCACCCTGTGCAACAGTTTGAATTTTGATGCCAGTCAGACTACCTTTGAAAAATGAATTTATTCCGGCATCTTTGGCCTCATAAATAATGCATAATGACTGGCGAAGGATTAGCACTTTGGGGTTCAAAATACCTAACGTTTCCTTGGTTGGCTGAGGTGTGACGGCTAAACAGAATAAGGGGAAATAGGTTGATGAGGAAATCTCAGGGGAGGGGTATTTATTTATCTATTTATTTACTTATTTTTTGGTTACATGCAGGTTTCCAGATGGTTTCTTCAATGCCATCTCTCACCAGAACATTCCATGAGTAAACATTAGGTTATACCCCTGGGCCATCTGTAATGGTCATGTTATTCTGTTCAGTGACATGCCCATGGGATTGTACCCTGGCCACAATGGGAGTTGGTATATTGAGATGCATTGAATCCATTTATAGCGTTCATTCTCCTTTTCTAAATGTATTCTCACTGGATGAGTGTTCCTAGCTGTGAGTACTCTTGGGTCAGCTTAATTACCAAAAAAAAAATAAATAAAAAAAAAAAAAAAAAAAGAATTATGGTTTCACCATAAAGTGACCTTGCAAGAAATATCGGTGCAGCTCAATGTCAAATTCTGCTTGGAGTTTCAAATATATTCTTGACATATTTTGCTTAGCAGTTTATTTGCCTTCTCATCGCGGCTGTTCTCCCTGAGTAATGGCACAGAACTCTGTAAATAGAAGCCAATAATGGGGAGTGACTCAAAAGTCTGGCTATTTTCATTAGTACACTATTTTGGGGTGAATAGTCCACATTTTACATTCTCATGCTCGCAGCACTGCACTTAAGTCTGAATTTTTTCCCCCCTTGGGTTCCAGAGAATATTTTGGAAATGATTGGCAGAAAATAGACTTAGCAAAACAGTGCTATCAATTTTCATGCCGAAGAGTTTAGAGGGAATGATGGCATCTTATACTTAACAATGAACATACAAGGATTTCTAAAAGTTGGCAAACTGTAAGAAAAACACATTTAGAAAATTGTGCTATGATTTAGTGTTCTGGCTCTACAGTTGATTCAGTTGTGTGTGTGTGTGTGTGTGTGTGTGTGTGTGTGTTTAATTTTTGTTTTTATTTTCCTCTAAATGTTTAAAATGAAATTTAAAGCACAGTTGATCTTGGCTTGGATAGGCAGACTGGATATTAACTGGGGATTTAGTTAATATCCAAGGGCTGATCTACTTCTGACGGTGGGACCCAAATAGCTCCCTTGGAAGTTTCCAGAGAGGCTGACTAGTCTTTTTAAATCCCTCTTCCTGCCTTCCTGTTGGTCTCTACCTTCTTTAGATGCATGCTAATTTGCCACATAGAATTCTGATTTTCTGGAATTGTTTCCTCAATGTATATGGGGAAAACAAAATGTAATAAAAATCCTTGATTTCCAAATCTTGAGTGTTTCATATTAGACTTTTGGAGGAGAAATCATCTTTCTTTTTTTTAATTTTTTTAACGTTTATTTATTTTTGAGACAGAGAGAGACAGAGCATGAATGGGGGAGGGTCAGAGAGAGGGAGACACAGAATCTGAAACAGGCTCCAGGCTCTGAGCTGTCAGCACAGAGCCTGATGCGGGGCTCAAACTCACAGACCATGAGATCATGACCTGAGCTGAAGTCGGACGCTTAACCGACTGAGCCACCCAGGCGCCCCGAGGAGAAATCATCTTAATTTATTTCTATTTTAATAATCTCTATGGATGGCTCAATAATTGAATGTAAGCTATTTAATGCCCCTTTCTAATATCCTATTCATTAAACCCATTCTATGGGGTGCCTGGGTTAAGCTCAGGCTCAGTGGGTTCAGCATCCAACTTCGGTTCAGGTCATGGTCCCGTGGTTTGTGAATTTGAGCCCCGTGTGGGGCTCTGTGCTGACAATTCAGAGCCTGGAGCCTGCTTTGGATTCTGTGACTCCCTCTCCTTCTGCGCCCCCGCCCCCACTTGTGCTCTCTCTCCCTCAAAAATAAGAAAATAAGCTTTAAACCTCAAAAATATTGAGTCGGTGGTCTACGATTCCCCATTCAAAACTTCCATAAAGCAGAAAAATAAATATCCTCATTGTTATTACAAACAAACAGACAAAACCAATGACAACAACAAAATAATTTTACTCTTATTTCTGGGATGCTATATTGGCCCTTTGCATGGGTTTTATTTATTAGACATATTTTAATAATCTTTGTTACTTAAAGGTGGATGAAATAACTTCATTACTTTCACCTCTTTGGCTCTACCTCTTGCCATACAACCATTTGCAGTGTCAAAAACAAAGTGTGCACCCCGAATTCCAACTAAAGTCAATTGTTTGACTACTCAGCATCCCTGATAGGATGGAAAGTCTTATACAAGAGATTCGTTTCAGAACGAAGTACCAGGAAAATTTTGCTTCCCTCCAGCAATGGTATGTTTTCTCCTCTTAGACAATAAGAACCATGCCATTGAACACATTTTCCTTTGTGCTTAGCTGCCAGGAAGCTCAGAGCCAAACATGTATAGCCCAATTTTTATGGCTATATAACATCCTATCACCCACATATCTGGGTTCCTCCTTTCTCCTTGATATTGATCTTCAATCCTGACTTTAGTTTATAAAATATGACATTATTTAAAAATTGTAGAACTATGTATAGTCTTTCTGAAATTATTACAGCATAAAGTAGGTTATATATAAACCAATAAGTCCATGATTTGAAAAACAATGCATTTTGGCAGGGAGATCACTTTGTGAATGGTCTTTCGGTTCCTAACCCGACCTGCTGCAGCCTATTTCATTTTAGGGCACATTTTGTGTGCATTTACCACGCGCCAGACAGATGTGCTCCTGGTAGGGAGGTTTACAAGTGTTAACGGGGCTCAGTGTCTCAAGGGAGGCTTGAGAAGACACAAATACAAATAATGCAAAACAAAACGAAATAGGTGTTCAGTAGCAAGAAAAACAACTTGATGTAGGGGTACAGGGGAAGGACCAATTCATGTTGCAAGAGCTTAACGGATAAAGAGATTTTTCAAAGGCTAAAACTGAGGGTAATTCATTTCCAGCCAAAGAGGCTGCATGAAGAAAGCATCATGTTGCTACATTATGGTGAGAAACGACAAAGTGATGCTGCTGCAAAACATTGTTTTGTTTTGTCTTTCAGTTTATTTATTCATTTATTCGGGGACAGAGAGGATCCCAAGCAGGCTCTGTGTCGTCTGCAGAGCCCGAGACAGGACCGGATTCCATCTCCCTGACCACGGGATCATGACCTGAGGGGAAACCAAGAGTCAGATGCCTAATGGACTGAGCCACCCAGGTGCCCCGGTAGATCATTGTTAATAAGTAAGAGATTATTGTTAATATCTCTCCCCAAGCAAGACAGCTTTATCTAGAGGCGAGTAAACTTTTTTGAAAGGGACGTTTGGGAATGTAACTATACCAAACCTTATTACACGCATTTCAACTTAAAAATTATAGTTCTCCTTTTCTTTTCTTTAATACAGGTTTTTAAACAACTGAAGGATAATTGACATACAGTATTGTGTTAGATCAGGTGTGCTACATAGTGATTTGACAATTACATACTTTATGAAATGCTCATCTTGTGAAGGATAGTTACTGTCACCATTCAAAGTTACTGCAATGTTACTGCGTATATTCCATGTGCTGTACTTTTCATCCTTGTGACTTATTTATTTTATAACTGGAAGTTTGTATCTCTTAATCCCCTTCACCTATTTTGCCCATCTCCCCAATCCCCTCCCCCACCCCCCCCCCCGGCAACCACCAGTTCATTCTCTGTGTTTATGAGTCTGTTTCTGTTAGTTTGGTTGGTTGATTTTTTTTTTTTTAATTTTTTTTCAATGTTTATTTTTGAGAGACAGAGAGAGACAGAGTGTGAGTGAGGGGTTGGGGGAGAGAGAGGGAGACACAGAATCTGAAGCAGGCTTCAGGCTCTGAGCTATCAGCACAGAGTCCAATGCAGGGCTCGAACCCACAAACCGTGAGATCATGACTTGAGCCAAAGTCGGACGCTTAACCAACTTAGCCACCCAGGCGCCTTAGCTGATTGTTTTAGTTTAGATTCCACATGTAAGTAAAATCATATGGTATTTGCCTTTCCCTGCCTGACTGATTTCACTCAGCATAATACCCTCTAGGTCCATCCATGTTATCACAAATGGCAAGATCTCCCTCTCTTTTATGGCTGACTAATATTCGATTATATACATATACAATATTTTCTTAAAAAAATCATCAACACTTAGGTTGCTTCCATATCTTAGCTGTTGTAAATAGTGCTATAATAAACAGAGGAGTGCCTGTATCTTTTTGAATTAGTGTTATTATTTCCTTTGGGGTAAACACCCAGAAATGGAATAATTGATCATAGCGTATTTCAATTTTTAATTTTTTGAGGAACCTCCATACTGTTTTCCACAGTGGCTGCACCAGTTTGCATTCCCACCAACAGTGCACAAGTGTCCTTTTTTCTCCACATCCTTGCCGTTTCTTATTTTATTTTATTTTATTTTATTTTTTTGCTGCTAGCCATTCTGACAGGTGTGAGGTGATATCTCATCGTAGTTTTGATTTACGTTTCCCTGATGGTGAGTGATGTAGAGCGTCTCTTCGTGGGTCTGGTGGCCATCTGGACGTCTTCTTGGGAAAAATGTGCTTTTTCTTTTCCTTGGTAGGAAAGTCTCACTGGGATTTCTCTAATGCCTCTCGGTCACGATTGGGGCTATTTCGGAATTGCCAGTCATAATGAAGAGAGGGAGTGAAAGAGGAAAGGAGAAGATGCCACAGGAAGAAAAGGGAAGGGAAAAAAGATGACCGGCATTCGCTGTGTTTTCCTAAGGCACGGAGAGTGCATGAGGATATAGACCATGTGGAAGTGCTCCCGGCGAAGAGTTTCTCGGGATGAGGTCAGAGTGAAACAGAGAAGGGTGAAGCGAGTGTGGCATGGAAGGGTGTCACTGGGGGGATGATCAGGCCAGAGTGTTTTGCTGTCAGGCTAGAATGCGGTGGTGATCTGATGGGGAGCACGATTTGGTACAACGAAGCCATCAAGCGTGGTGATGTGTGTTGTGTAGACCTGGGGGGGGGGGGGTGGAGCCGCTGGGTACACAGGTGGCCAGGTGGGAGGAGTCATCGCTTACCCTGGGACCTGCCTATATTGCTGTTGGATTTCCACTGCACCACCCTGAACTGTTTGACTTTGGGAGTTAATTTAAAACATCAAGAAGAACCGCCTGAGCAGAACCAGAGGGAAATTTCGTAAACAGCAAAGGCAGTGATTCCTACTGGCTGTGTGCTTTTGGAAACAATTTACACAAGGGCTGATTTCGACATGCACTAATATATACAGTCTAGCTGGTGTTTTATATGGAAACTTTAATAAAATGGTTCTAATTGGTGCTTAATTTACATAGATTAGAGAGTTCCACTGGTCCACATATGAGGGCTTAGGGATTTGGGGTCATTTAATGGAGATGCCAATTTGATTTAGATAAATAACCAATTTTAGGGAATCCTGGCAAAGTTTGCCTCATACAAACAAGACGGTTTTTAAATTTGTTTTCTCTTTTTAAAGTTTCTGCTTAAACAGTGATATCATTGCAAAGGCTTGGAGACAACTTAAATGTCCATCAATAAGAAACAGATTATATAAAGTATGTCTATCCATAAAATTAAATAGGCATCAGTAAAATGACGAGGCAGGCAATGATAAGACACACTACCTAAAAATGTATGTTTAAGCTCAGAAATAAGATGTAAAACAATGTGCAAACATTTGTTTACGAACCTTTGTGTTTTAAAAAAGAGAGGGGGTCCTATATATACATATCTCTTTGTATGCCTAGTGTTTCTCTGGAAGACCACAGAAGAAACTAGTGACAGTGGTTGGCCTTGGGGAGGGAATATAGGGGATCGGGGGTATAAGAAGACTTAGATTTTCACTGTGTTTCTTTTCAAACTAGACAGTCTTGCCTTGAGTTTCTTTTGCTCTTGTCCAGTGGCATGAACTAGCTTTCCATCTCTTTCCACGAGAATCCCTGTTGTCAATATCAGGTAGGAAAGCTTTGATTTTCCAGTCCTAGCCTATGTGGATTTATCCCAGATTCCTCCACAGCCTGGGTCAATGCAGGGACTGACCTTGGTGTGAAGCTGTTATTATTTTCTTTGTTGTTGTTGTTACAGCCTCTTCTTCATTTAAAAAAACATTTTTTTTTAACACTTATTTATTTTTTAGAGACAGAGAGAGACAGAGCATGAGCAGGGGAGGGGCAGAGAGAGAGAGAGAGAGACACAGAATCCAAAGCAGGCTCCAGCCTCCGAGGCATCAGCACAGAGCCTGACGCAGGGCTCGAACTCACGAACCACGAGATCACGACCTGAGCCAAAGCCGGACGCTTAACCGACGGAGCCACCCAGGCGCCCCTACAGGCTCTCCTTCAGACAGATGAATAAGAACTTCCTCCTTCTGTGCAGAAGTAGCATATAGAACGGAGTGCGATGGATCTCAGTCACCACTTATCCCTGTGGTTAGCTTAGGTACCGTTGTGCAGTCTGTATACTGCACAACCATTTGCGATGGTTCTAAACTGGGTCAGCTTGCTGGTGAATTTCAACCCCCTCCCTTGGCACATCGCTAACAGAAAGCTCAAGCTCTAGGTAGATCATTATACATGCCCTACTTTTCCACTTCTCCTTACAGTCTTCAGAGTGACCAAGTCCAAGGAACTAGGGTAAGGCACTCTGTGGCGAATGATAAGAGTGTCAGAGAGAAGTATCTACGAAAGACTTTCAAAGAATAAAGACAGGGGCGCCTGGGTGGCGCAGTCGGTTAAGCGTCCGACTTCAGCCAGGTCACGATCTCGCGGTCCGTGAGTTCGAGCCCCGCGTCAGGCTCTGGGCTGATGGCTCGGAGCCTGGAGCCTGTTTCCGATTCTGTGTCTCCCTCTCTCTCTGCCCCTCCCCCGTTCATGCTCTGTCTCTCTCTGTCCCCAAAATAAACAAAGAATAAAGACAAGGCAATTCCCTCTGCATGATGGTGGTTGCACGTGGAGTAGCTTAGGTCAGTGGTTCTCACCTGGGTGCTTCTAAGAGAACTTTGGTAATGTCTGGAGACATTTTTGGTTTTCCCAGCCGGAGCGGTGGTGTTACTGGCATCCGGTGGATGGAGGCCAGGGCTGCCGCTGACCACCCTTATGCAAAGGACAATACGCCCTGACAAAGAATCACCTAGCCCCCAGTGTCAGCAGCGCAGGCATTGAGAAATCTGGTCATATGCTGTGGTGACAAATAACTTGAAAAAATCCCAGGGGCCTCGTGCGACAAGTCCCTCGTCCCTCGTGCTCTATGTCCCGCACGGGTTGGCATCGCAGTCCTGCCCAGCCACCTCCCATCAGAAAGTCTGACTGAGGAGAGAGATTGATTGCCCAGTGGTCCCCTGGCATTACTGTGACGGGGAAGGGAACTTGGTGGGTCGCACAGTAGATTTTCAAGCTTCTGTCCAGATCGGCCCCTGTCTTTTCCAATCGCATTCCCTTGGCCATACTCTAGCCTGTGGCCACGCCTAAATTCAATGCAGGCGGGAAACGTATTTCCGTCTCGTACCCAGAAGGAGGAGAGAGGGGGAATGATTGTGACCTGCCTTAATGACTACCACGCTGATGGTGACGGCGGTGTGAGCGTTCAAGGAAGGTTTCTGTTCTTGTTATCTATCACTGCTTGACACGCCGCCCCAAACTTAGGGGCCGAGGACAACAATCATCGAATTTGCTCACGAAGCTGCAATCTGGATGGGGCTGGATGGGAACAGCTCATCTCTACACTGTGTGGCATCTTCCGGGGCAGCGTGCACACGGGGGGCCAGAATCATCCGAAAGCCCGATCACTCGCATGTCTGGCAGCTGGTGCTGGCGGTGGACTGAGACCTCAGCTGTGACTGTCAGCTGGACCACCTACACATGGCCTCTACATGTGGCTGTTTGGCGTCCTCGCAACATGGTGGCTGGGTTCCAAGGCAGAAAGTCAATGCCGCCAATTTCTTAAAGCCTGAGTCTGGAAACTGGCACCGTGTCACCACAACCGTCGAGGAGTTGCAGAGCCCAAATATAAGGGCAAGGAATACAGACCACGACCCAGTAGGACGAAGGTCACAGAATCCAGGGGCCGTGTTGGAACGCTGCTTCCGAGGCCAGTGATGGGGCTGAAGAAATGGCAAGACTTCTTTAGCTGTGGTCTGGGGAGTGAACATTCTGGGCAAAGCAAATAGCATGAGCCCAGGCACATCAGAGCTGAATTTATTTCAGTTTTTCAGCGGGCCCCCGCTTCACAGCTACTCACTCTTAGTGCTGACATCAACCTCAGAAAAATGTCTTGACCCAGCTATACCATATATACTTAAAAACCTTGTGTTTCACGAATGTGAATTGCAATCTGGGTTTATTCTGATTTAATTGTCCGAAAGGAGACATCATTCATTTTCATGCAAATTAAATTATTAAAAAAAAAAAAAAAGACTACCCAAATTATCTGCTAAATGTTTGTTTCTGTAATAATAGTTGGGTGTACCTCAGTTGGGGATTTAGTATATTAGTGGCCTTTACTAAGCTTTGGATTCATTTTGCTTTGAACTTGATGGTTCAATTTGGACTTCAAAGCAGGCTGGACTTGACCGGAAGCACTTTCTTTGGGAATAAGATGTGCTGGGGTGGAGAGACGGCATAAAAGGGTCACAATGTATTTTGATTTTGGGAAGGACTACCGATATCCACGCGTGTTCCTGTCTTCCCGGAGTCAATCCTAACAGCATTGTTCAGAGAATCACAGAATTTTCTAGCCGAGAGCATCTTTCAAGGTCATCTAAGATGAACTTCCCAATTTTGCCTCTGAGGACACCGGGCCTGAAAGAGGCAAAGTGACCTGGAGCTTCAACTCACTCTCGTGCAGTGAGAGGAACGGCAGCTGATGCAAACGGAGGGGACCCTCCGATAAACCACAGGGAATCGAACGTCGCCCCCTGCGTTCACGCCGAGGGAGAAACAGCTTCTTCGCTTCGGCTGCACTAGCTTCTCCTGTGACCTCTGTGCTAGTCCTTGGCTGCATCTACTCCGCGTCCCCAGGCCTGGAACATTCCATCTGGCTTCTGATTAGGCACTGGCAGCTGCCTTTCTCCTCATCCTTTGTTCTTGCTCTTTTGAATCCAAGGGGGAGCTGCTCCACTGATAGCATTTGAATCCAGCTCATGAAAAATTCTATAACAAGTGTACTTAACACTTTGATCTCTGGCTTCTCCTGCACATTTGCCCTTTATACCCTGAGAGCCATAAGCTTCATTTCCTTGGAGCAGATTGCAGTTTCAATAGGAAGGAAATAACTGTGTGCCTTTCAAGCTGAGTCCAGTTCTGACGGGGACCAAACAACGCTTAGTCCCGAGCAACTGTGGAAACTCAGGCCCCAGATCAGGTAGTGGAAATCTCTCTCCTGGAGCCCAGCTCAGAGGGTGTGATGCTAAAAATCCCTGATCTGGGTTCGAAACCCAGCCCCGCCATTTACTCGCTGTGTGATCTGAGCAAGGTGCTTAGACTGTGAAGACTCAGTTTCCCCTTAGGAAACACTAGGAAACACAGTTTCCCCTTAGGAAATTAGGAGAACACTAATCAGTACCCAACTCCAAGAGTTGTTCAATCATTCAACTAAATACATGTGAGTGTATCCTTGTATGTCCAACTCGTGCAGTTCGTTGAGTGAGAAAGATGAACGTGAATCAAATAATCACAGGTAAGGATAAAATTGAAAATAAATCAATCCACAGGCCTTAAGCTCCTAGATCAGGACTTTCTGGACAAAGAGGTATCTGTAGCCTCCGCACCACACTCTTTCCATGACAAAGAAGCTTGGGAAAGACTTCCCTGGGGGAGGGACGCTGGAGCCAAGATTACAGAATGATTACCGGGAAGGTTATCAGGCAAAGGGTAGCACAGAGCGATTTAGGGCAGGAGAGCCTGCATTGGACAGAAGCTTTCCCGTAGAATACCTGGGACGGAGTGAGGCTTTGGATGCTGGGGTCAGATCCCTTACCTGCCTCTTAGGCCGTAGGAATGTGGGCTTGACCCGGGCTTGTTTTAGGTAATTGCAAGAACAGATCTGCAGTTTCAAAGATCAGTCTGGCTCTAGTGGCGCTTAATTCTTGGCCTTTAAAGTGAAGCTTCAGAATAATACCGCCCCCGCCCCCACCACCGAGATTCCCAGGTAGTGGGTTGCCAGTGGATCCCAGTAGATGACAGTGTATGCCAGGGTTGGGATTCACCCTGAGAGGAGGCTGTAGTCAAGGCGGGGAAGAAAAATTGCAGACCCACTAAAGCAGCCCAGAGGAGAAACGATGGAGCAGGTTCACAGCAGAGGCAGGGGGACTCTGGGTCTAGGGCACTGGTTCTCAAACTGTGCCGGACTTCCAACACACCCCCCCCCACCCGCCCCCCGCCCCCCTGCCGCACCTTGGAGGGCTGGTTAGAATGCAGATTTCTGGGCCTTTTGATTCAGGAGCTCTGGGGTGGGGTCTGGGAATTGGCCTTTCTGACAAGTTCCCTGGATATGCTAATGTTGCCGGTTTGGAGAATCACTGATCAGGAGAAAAGCTGTCAGATTTGGTAGATAAAATTAACAGGATTTGGTGGTAGATCGTGTACACAGCTAAGGGGAAAGGAGGACTCAGGAACTCCTTTCTGTTTTCCGAATTTTGCAATGGAATGTACTGCTCAGTCCCTCGCTGGTATTCAGGGAACAGGTGATCAGACCAGAGAGGACCAGGAATTCGGTGCTGCCTGTGTATTTGAATGTGCCTTTGAAAGAACTAAGTGGAGAGACATACATATGGAAATTGAAAGGAAGGGAAGTGATTCTTTGAAGATATAAATTTGGGGGTCATGTTGGGTATAGATGTTTAAGGAAGCCCAGGACTTAGCCATGGGATAATTCGATTCTCTTCCTTTCTTTTGCTTTTCTCCTCAGTTTGAAAGTTCTGGCTTTCCTTTTTACTGGCCTTTCCAAAGTGCCATAATCCCTTCCAGCCTCCGTGCTTTCTCACCTGCTGTTCCTTCTGTTGGGGAGAAGGCTTCCTCTCCCCGCTTCCATAATTTAGCTCCTTTTCCTCCTTTGGATTCCACCTCTCAGGCTTGGTCCTGTGTGGCATTAACGACCGGCTACCTTGGTTTCCTTCTATCGCACAAGTCAGAGTTGGGGGCTGTGTGTTTACCTGTGTGATTATTTGCTAAACAGCCATCTCTACCACTAGATTCCCAGAGACCACCGTTGCTACCCGAGAGCTTAGCTCCATACCTTACACTTAACGAAACCCTCGGAGACCCTTGTTAAGTGTCCAGCAGGTCAGTCACAGATGGCAGTTACTTAAGCCCTGGCGATTTCTCAGCAAAGAGGGAGAAGCGGTTGGTTTCCTGAAGATGTTGGTGTTCAGCGACGAGATGAAGTTTTGCAGGACTCTGGGTGTGTGACCCGGCAACTGCGCCATCTGGTGGACGCGAGTGATGCAACACTAAGATCCCACAGACCAGGCTCAGCGTTGCTCCAAGAGCGTTGCTCTGGGAGGAAAGACTCATTTTTTATACTTAAAAAGTAAGAGTAAGTAAATTTTATGGGAGGAAAGGTAGACTCTCTGAGAGACCCAGTTGGAGAAAAGTGGATATTTATTGAAAATAGTGTTGAGTTTTCAAAGTAAAGAAGCATCGCCATGGAGAGGGGCTCATTGAAAGGACTCAGTGTGGAATAAGAAGTTATAGATCTCCACCCGAAGGCAGAATCACAAAAACAAAAACAAAAACAAAACAAAACAAACAAACAAACAAAACAGGAGCAGGCATATGGCCGGGCTTCTCAGACTGATTTGCATTTTGGAACTGGCCAGTCAGTGAGGATATCGCTCATCGCTAGCCATTTGGCTGGTAACCCCTGCAGGGTCAGGCGTGGGCATCGGTGCCTTTCTCCCCTGCTGCTCCGTCATTGGGGGTCTCCTCCTGCAAGGCACAAGGTGTCACTAACTGGTTATGGCAGTAACTGGGGCTGTGCGATATGACATGTGGGGGTCTGAGAGTGTACTCATGATTTTTCTTTGTTTCTAATGTATAATGGGGAAGAAGTGTAGCTTCTAAATTCCGGAATAGACCATGAAAACCTACCATGTGCCACAGACCATGGAATGGAATTTACTAGAGGTAGCTCTCCTGTGCTTCTAGTTCAACTATTCTTGCCACCACCAGTAGACTCACTGAAGGACATGAAACCAAATGTCAGTCTCTTCCCTGAATCTGATGTCCCTACTAGATGAGAGCCTTTGTTTCTGGCTACTTCATAGACCCCTGCTCAGGTTGCATATTGTTTGCTCAAGAGTCTGGTGTCCTCTCTTCTTTCATACAGATACGGTCATTGTTGGGGGTCACACAGGACAGGACATTAATCACTGTATTAGCTAAAGTGGCTTGATTCGACTAGGCTTAAATCATAAGGGAATTTATTCCTTATAAACTGGAAACTCCAACATTATAATGGCTTTCAGGTGAGGGTTGATCTGGTGGTTCAATGATGCCAAAAACCCTGTTTATTTTTTTTCCACTTCACTGCATACAGTCTTGGCTTCATCCTAAGGTTGCTGTCCCTTTAGCCCCTTCCCCAGGCCTCCTTGTATCCTTTTGCCTAAAAACACATCAGGTTTTCCTCCATTGCTTCTTTCAAGAGCTCTGAGACGCTGATGAGTCAAGGCCAATGCTCGTAATTGCCTGTTTTTCAAGCCCATTACCCCAGAAACTGGGTGATAGTTTTTCCCTTCTCTAAAACGTGCTCCCAGGGACTGAGTGCCATTGCTTTTTTGCACACAGAAGGCCAGTGAATAGAGTGGATGCTGGAATTCTCCAGAATCTCTGACATGGAGGCATCTGATAGAACGAGGGGAATAGATAGGCATTGCATGTAATAACTCATGCAGGTGTTTGTTTAAATTAACTTGGCTTGCTCAAGATGGAGGCTCGTTTATTTTAATGCAATGTAACAATAATCATTGTTGCAATAAAACAAATACCACAAAAGGCACAAATCTTAAGTGTAGAGCCTGATGAGCTTTACCAATGTGCACATCTATGTTACTACCACCCAGATGAGATAGAGAGCATTTCTAGCACCTCAGAAAGCTCCCTATGCCCCTTCCTGGTCAGAACATTCCCAAGGTGTTTACTTTTGAAGAGAATTATAACTGTTTCAAAACCAAAGCATGCAGAACAACAAAATGTACCCCAATACATGCATCATCCTTATACTTATCACTAAGGCCCTGTGATTATAAAGATTTTGCCACACAATATTCATGGATTCCCCTTTCTTTTATGTGTGTGTGTTAAGTATTGTAAACAAATCCCAAATATCACATCATTCTATTTTGATATCCATTTCTAAAACCATGGAGATTTTTGGGAGCACCTGGGTCGTTCAGTCAGTTAAGCATCTGACTCTTGATTTTGGCTCAGGTCATGATCTTACAGTTTATGAGATCGAGCCCCGTGTCGGGCTCCAGGCTGACAGTGTGGAGTCTGTTTGGGATTCTCTCGCTCTCCCTTCCTCTCCCCCAACAAAATAAAGAAAGAAACTTAAAAAAAAATGGAGACTGATGCTCAACGTTGCTCCTCATCAGGGAAATACAAATCAAAACCACACTCAGATATCACCTCACGCCAGTCAGAGTGGCCAAAATGAACAAATCAGGAGACTATAGATGCTGGAGAGGATGTGGAGAAACGGGAACCCTCTTGCACTTTGGTGGGAATGCAAACTGGTGCAGCCGCTCTGGAAAACAGTGTGGAGGTTCCTCAAAAAATTAAAAATAGACCTACCTTATGACCCAGCAGTAGCACTGCTAGGAATTTACCCAAGGGATACAGGAGTACTGATGCATAGGGGCACTTGTACCCCAATGTTTATAGCAGCACTCTCAACAATAGCCAAATGATGGAAAGAGCCTAAATGTCCATCAACTGACGAATGGATAAAGAAATTGTGGTGTATATACACAATGGAATACTATGTGGCAATGAGAAAGAATGAAATATGGCCCCTTGTAGCAACGCGGATGGAACTGGAGAGTGTTATGTTAAGTGAAATAAGCCATACAGAGAAAGACAGATACCATATGGTTTCACTCTTACGTGGATCCTGAGAAACTTAACAGAAACCCATGGGGGAGGGGAAGGAAAAAAAAAAGAGGTTAGAGTGGGAGAGAGCCAAAGCATAAGAGACTCTTAATAACTGAGAACAAACTGAGGGCTGATGGGGGGTGGGAGGGAGGGGAGGGTGGGTGATGGTTACTGAGGAGGGCACCTGTTGGGATGAGCACTGGCTGTTGTAGAAACCAATTTGACAATAAATTTCATATATTTTTTAAAAAAAGAAAAAAAAAGAAAAAAGAAAATTAGATACATAAAAAAAAAAAAAAATGGAGACTTTCCCACATAGCTATAGTACTATCATCCATGACTAAACAATAAGTCCTTGGAATCATTTAACACACAGTATACATTCCAATCTGTCCAATTGTCCTTGTATAATTTATTTGTTCAAATTGGGAATCAATTGAAATCCAAAGTAGTAATCTCAATCTCTCTCTCTCTCTTTTTTTCTGTGTGTCTCTCTCTTTTCCTCCTTGTCATTGACTTGTTGAAGATGCTAGTGAGCTGACCTGTAAAACGTCCTACATTCTGGATTTGTCTGTTTCCTCGAGCTGGTGTTTAACTTGTTCCTCCAGCTGCCGTTTTCTTTTTCCACCAGAAGTGAGCTCTAAAGGCTTAATCCAGTTCAAGTTCAGACTTTTGCAAGAATGTGATGTTGTGTATGTAACATTGCATCACTCCAGGAGGTACCTCATCGCTGGCTGTTCCACTTTAATGATATTGATTCTTGAATTGAAGTGTTCACCGCCTGATCTCTCCATTTCCTTATCAACCTTTTATCTAATGGTTTCCACACTAGTTTTAAACATTTACTCTACAAATATTTATCAGAGCCTCTACTGAATACTTTTTATGTGTGAGACGTTGGGGTTACAAAAGTGGGCAACAGAAACCTGTTTGTTGACAAGTATAAAGACTGTTCATGTATCCTCAGCCTATTAGTGAACCCCCCCCCCCAAATTTTGGGTTCCTATTTTTGGAGCAGATTTCCTAGCCAGGGGAAATTGTGAATGAAAAATGCAATGAGACCTCAGTGCTTTCCTAATGTTGAACTAATCCTATTATCTTTCCTTCCTTCCCCTCTTTCTCATTACAGTCTTTTCCCTTCCTTCTTTAATTTTCCAATTACTTTGCCCTCATAACGTGCCAATTATCCTGAGGATCCGTGTCGGAGGTGCGATGTGCTCAATTATCCTCGTTTGTATGCCACGGTGATTCTTCGTGGAGCCGACTACATAGCAGATCATACAGCAATCTAATTTTGTGAAAGAGAAAGCTGAGCTATGAAAACCTTATCCAAGTTCACATGGTGACTGGCTCTAATAAGAAATGACTCCTTTATTGAAAGTACCCGGTATCACAACTTCTGACAAGCAGTAGGGACTCTTCTAGGAAGAAAGTTAGTCAAAGGCACGTAGCGTAAATCGACACCAAAGTGCACCTGATCAAGAACTTTTACCCTGTCTCCTCAGGATCTCAAGATCATACGTATTTCACCAAGTTGTTTTGGACAGCTTACAAGCAGTTCAGAGCGGTATGTCAGTAGGCTTCCTTTATGGAATTCACATGTTAAAGCCTTTTATTCCACCTTGAAGAAAAGACATTACTTTTTTTAAAGCTTATTTATTTGTTTTGAGAGGGAGGGAGAGAGAACCAGTGGGGAAGGGGCACAGAGAGAGGAGGACAAAGGATCCAAAGCAGGCTCCGTGCTAACAGTGGAGTGTCCGATGTGGGGCTTGAACTCAGGAACCATGAGATGAACCTGAGCTGAAGTTGGATGCTCAACTGACCGGGTCACCCAGTCATCCTGAAGAAAATACATTACTAACTAGAGACGTGACAGTTTAAAACTTTGGAAGAAAGGGAGCGCCGGGGTGGCTCAGTAGGTTAAGCATCTGACTCTCGATCTCAGGGTTCGTGAGACTGAGCCTTTCGTCAGGCTCTGTGCTGACAGTGCGGACCCCGCTTGGGATTCTCTGCCTCCTCTTTTCTCTACTCCTCCCCCTGCTAATCAAAAAAAAAAAAAAAAAAAAAAAAAATTAGGAAGAAAGAACCAAGGAAAAGCCACTAGAATCTCTGGAAAGAAGAGTGTGAGATACTTGACTGTCCATGGCTCGTAAGCAGACACCATGAAAACATCACGTTCCTACTTCATTCTGTGAGTGTGGGAGACATGCCGGCCACTAGCAACTCCAGTAAATATTTGTGAGTTTGAATTTCACAAGCTGAAACACAGTCTGCTGAGGGCTTAGCTGCTGATGTCACAGAGCCGTGGCACCAACTATCACCAAAATGCCACGTGGGGCCCTCTCAGATGACGAGATGTGGAATCCCTAGTAAGAGATGCTTATCGGGAAAGACTTTCGAGTGCTGCCCCTTCAGAGGAGCATTTTTTTACATCTGTAACAAACCAGAGGTCTAGCCACTGAGTTTTCTTCCACAGAGAAGAAAGGACCACACAGTGCCGTTCGCATGGGGCGGGAAAGGTGTCCTTGCCAAGCGGGTCAGCGGGACACGGGGCCTGCACGCCTCACAACAGTGCAGATTGGCTCAGATTGACTCAGCTCTGTGGAGTCAAAGGGCTCGCTGACAGATTTCGGTTTCTGGAAAAGGAAGGGCCACCGTGAGGGCATCTGCTGTTCCCCCCCCTCTAGCAGATGAAGATGGTACAATGGTAGTAGCCACGCGGGGCGGCGTGGGGTGATCCTGGCCAGCCACGTGTCAGCCCCAGGAAATGGCCGCCTTTTCCAAGCTTCTCACCGCGAGGCTCTCAGTATAAATAAAAGTTAGTACTTATTAGGGGCAGACAGCAAGCTGGTAATGATAGGCAGATAGAGGGCCTGCGTGTCTTTGATGTTGCTGAGATCTGTCTTGCGTGTGTTCTGTTTGGCTCCTTTAATGGAGAATAATAACAACAACAGTGTTAATGGTGAAACCCAGATGTCAGCGCAGGCCCTGTGTTTTCTGTCTTCTCCAGGATTTTCTGTTTTCCCAGGGTTGGATGTCGGCTCAGCACTGGCTCCTACTTCAAGCTAGGGGGACGACTCACTCCCACCTCCCGCGCAGGTTCCCTTTTCTCTGCTCCATGCTGGACCAAGTGCCATACCCATCCCCCTTTCCTGGAATTCCGTGGAAAAAAGCACCCGTATGGGGCATTTATGGCCGACAGTCTTTACTGCACGTTGGTCAGCACAGATGGACTTTATGTCCTCGCAGAGCAAACATCTTAAGTGGAAAATGGAAACATGACAAACCAAATAATACTCAGCCACTGCGCTATTGCTTTCTTGCTATTTTTTCGCTCGCTCTTTGATTTCTACTTCTTCCTCCTCGGAAATGAAAATAGACCCTATTTTCAGTCTCTGCTCCGGAGACCTTCCTCTTCTCCAAAGACAGATGAGTGTGTTCTTACTCTGTGAAACCATCTACCGTTGGGCTCCGTTCTCCTTGTGCACCAGTATGTGCGATTGAAAGGAGGCTACAGAGAGGTTTATTTTCCCAGTGACGTAAATTATTTTCTCGCTCCGTTCTTCCAACTTGGAAGGCTGATTCGATTATGGTCAGTTTTGTGTTTGTTTGTTTGTTTTATGGTCAGTTTTGATTAAAAACAAGTTTTTCCCCTCTCCAATACTAGAATAATAACGTCATAGAGCACATGCTGTGAGGTGTTGATTGTTCTTTGCTTCACGATGCTATCTATTATTATTGATACCTTTTCGGCCTCCCAAAGTTTGCTGCAAAGTGTAGCAAATACTGCGGTCACAGAGCTCTGATAATAAAATTACTGAATTCTCCAAGGCCAAGGGCCTGGGTTTAGACCGTGAGATTCCCAGTCCTTGCCTATCTATTGTTCAGAAGGCCAAGCTGGTGTCATAGTCTTTATCAATGAACCATATTGAGGCGGTTCTGGGAGAGAGGAAGATGAGGTCTTTTGGGAGACAGCGGAATTCATATTATGGAAATATTCCTGCCTACATTCTTCCCGTGGTAGAGAAGGGCTTTAGACTTGTTGCTCTCCTTTTCCTGTACGTTCTGGGATTCCAGAGCCACATGTTTGCTCCTTTCTGCTTGGTTAAGTGCTGACAAGGATCTACTGTACAAAGTTGCTTCCTAAGAACGGGCAGAGTGAGTGATACTATTTGGGCAAAGAGAAAGGGGCAGGAGAGACAGCAGGAGGAGGAATACCAGAAGACACCTGCGTTCCCCACCATTTTATTTGCAAAGATAACTGGATTTTCCTCCATTGTGTGGATGCCAAAGCAGGTGGATGGGGCACAAGCTTTCTTGCAGATATCTCCCAAGAAAGGTGACCAGTGGGAGAGTGGCTCTCGATTTCGGAAAGTCTCTAGATTGAATTTCCTAAGGAAAATTGCTGGGGAGATGGGTAGAAGGGGGCCAACTTAAAACCGGATTTCCCAAATGGAAGACAGTGCAGTAAAAGGCCCCTCGGGATTCTCCAGTGATCCGGCAAATGCACATCTGGTTTTGAACACCTGCCATGCAGACGGGACTGATGACCCTGCCATGCTGGCAGTGGAAAAGTGACCACCACCAGAAAGCGATGACAGAAGTGCCGTCAGCAGCTCACAGGTCCTCAGGTGTCAATGTTGCCGCCTCCCTCATCCATTGCCTGAAGTTTCAGGGGGTAGGCACAGGTTGGAGAACGGGAGAGGGAAGAAGGAGAAAGCAGTCGTGAGAAAGTAGACCCTGCTTCAGTGAATACTGGAAACAGTTCTATCTGCTCATGAAACTAAGTTTAAATTTTCAGGAATTTTGCCAGTTTTTCACGGGTAGCTTGAATCAGCCATCGTGGGAGTATTCAAGATAACTCTCGGTACACAGTGGAGATCAGCAAAGGCTACAAACTGGGGCCTTTTGATTTTTCTTTCCCCAGGAGAACGGGTTTACCACCTTCTCCCCACCCTGAGGAGATACACAGGGGCTACAGACAGAGCCCGAGGGGGGAACTTGTCTGACTGTTTTAATAACCAAAGGCGAATTGAAAAACTTTCATACTAGAATGGAATATAATTAGGCAATCCTGCTCCCCGGCAAAAAAGGGAGGCCAACGAAGCAAAATTGTGTCAGTTATTAGGAAAGCAAAATACCATTTTATATTTTTACCACAGTGGGTGGGTTACTATGCCTCTGTAGGGGAGAAGAAATAATTTTCCCTGTATCCTCTGAGTTCCAGCTAAGACCTCTGTAATAAAAGACAGATTAACAACAGGGAAGCAAACAGTGGTTTGTTAACACGTATAGCTCCTGTGTCCATGGGAGAAACCCAGGAAAAATGGGTAACTCTCTGAAGTGGCTAAGAATTTAAACCTAAATAGTATCGTAATAGGGAAAACAGAGAGGGGATGAGGCTTCTTGGTAGAGAGTAAATGATTTGTAGGACAGACGAATGGGCCGCTAGGAAGGGTAGATGGGAGGTCTGGCAGTTTGTGACAAAGCCTGTTGGGATATGGTGCCAGTTTCTAGTCTCCTCTCCTGTGACAAGCGTCTTTCCTCCCTGGGTAATGAAACTCTCAGGAAGGGAATTTATGACAATTGAGTTCCTGTTGGAGCATCTGTGTTTAGTCAGATGAGGGGAGTTCAGGCAAAGCCTCTTGCGGCATTTGCTGTTTTTCCAGTGCCTGCGGCTCAAAATAATCAGTGTACCAAAGTGGCATAGTTTGGAGTGTCCTGAACTCCTGTCATTATATTTGGTGCTGACATATTCTGTTATTCTTCCCTTCTGTTCTTGATCGAATTGTGTCCTCCCCAAAAGGCATGTTGAAGTTCTAACCCTCAGAATGTGACCCGACTTGGAAATACAGTCTCTATAGAGGTCTACAGTTAAAAATAAGGTCATTGGTCCTAATCCAATATGGCTGGAGTCCTTATAAAAAGGGGACCTTTGGACACAGAGACTGACGTGCACAGAGGGAAGGTTCTGTGCGGACACATTGGAAGACAATCACATCACCAAAACGGTTCGTCTGCAAGCCAGGGAACCAAGGATTGCCAGCAACCACTCGGAGCTAGAAGAAACAAGGGAAGATTCTCCTCCAGAGCCATCAGAGACAGCATGACCTTGCCAATACCTTGACCCTGGGCTTTCAGCCTCCAGCACTGTGAGGCAAGAAATATCCATTATTTTAAGCCAATTTTTGGTACTCGTTATAGCAACCCCAGAAATTAATACAGCTTCCCAACTCCAGTGCAATAATAACTACCATTTATTGGTTATTTACAATGTATGTGTTGTGTGTCAACACTTTGCTTTATTTATTTGATAGGAATGAGTCCTTCTAGAGCCTTGCAAGGATGAGAAAACTGAAGCTTCTTCCATTGGTCATTGCAAAAGAGCACCATAGAAGTTTCCGGGAAAGGAGGAGTCTTCGACATCTCAGAATCAGCAACAGAGAATGGTCAATAGATTTTTTTTAAGGCAGACAGTGAGGAGCTGGGTCTTTAACAGGGCTAGGGGAGGGGAGGGGGCATTATTGCCATTCCTTACAGATCTACTCATTATTCCAATTCACTTAAAAACTGGAAATGTACCTTTTGGCCCAAAGGGATGTGGCCGTAGGTACAAAATGACGGTGAGCCACCAAACAAATAAGATATTTTCAAACAACTTGCAATTAATTCAAGGTGTTGTAACTCCTAAGCGTTGAGTGCCCCAGGGAAGGAACAGGCTGGGATCACTGGCTGGGTGTTCCAGGTACCCTGGGCCAAATGCTTCGGGCTGAATGACTTAAGAATAAAATAGCAGGGGCACAGAGCAAAGCCAAGTTGAGAAGGGAAAGTCTTCTAAAATGCCCATCTGAGAGCTTGGGAAGCAGTAGCAGGGCTATGGGGGACGTCAGAGGCAGAGCGGCCGGATTGTGGATGAGAAAATAATTACCATGATTCTGGAGCCAGAGGGATTACTCAGTAGGCCAACAAATGTGGGGTTGCCTGCTTTTAAAGTGCTGTATCCAGCTGATTTTGCAGCCTTGACTTAAATCTTGAAGCTATAAAACTCATGCCTTAGAGCCGGGGATAAAAACTGGAATTTCGACCCAATAGCAACTAACTTAGTAACCTTGGGGTCAGAATATCTTAACAAAACACGTTTCCGTGTTCCTTAGAAGACAGGGCTGACAAATAGGATGTTCTGCCTTGGAGATCGCGTCTGCCTGACGAAGATGTCCCCAGAATCTTGGGAGTGGCAGAGTTTTTTTTTTCCTTGAAATTCAAAGATTTGGGTCCTTCTGTGGGAGGAGAGAAGCTCCAGGTGATTGCCGTGTTTTCCTGAGCTGATCTCTGCCTCGTACATGGATCTCACAGTTTAGATCCGTGGAAAGTCTTAATTTACCAAGTGCCTCTTTGGTGCTGGGCTCTATGCCAACTGCCGGAGAAACAAAAATGAAAATGTGCTTCTGGCTGTCGGTAAAAAGTAAGTAAGAGTCTTGTCGAGATACAAGACGCACAAACAACAATTATTAGTGTGATGTAAAAATTACTTCCAGAGGTCTGCACCCTGGGCTCGGGGAAACTCAGTTACGAAGGGCTGACTCCCTACTGAGGGAGGGCGGGCTGCAAAGGAAGGATCCGTGGCGCAGGTGTAAACACGGGATAGGAGTTCCTGTCACAGGGCGGCAGATGCCGGATGACAAAGGCCGCCAAGTGCCAGGGTTAAGGGAACCATTTATGTCTTTGAAGCTGCGTGGCAACAGGTTTAAATGAGCGCTTTAAGGAAATCTCTATGGCAGCAGTGTGGAGGAAGCAGTGACAAAAACACACACTTTGGTACACTTAGTTCTGAGGAGTGATTTCACCTTTGACTGCGTGCACACCTTCTTGAGTCTTTTCAAGCAACAAAACATACAGAATTAGAAACCCTGTTCTACACCCGGTACCTAGCTCTGCCACCGAAGCAGCACGTGCCTATGCTCCAATCCTACAGTCACACAGTTGTTTCCGGAAATGGTTGAGACCAGTGAAGACGGTAGGCCGAGTCCCAGTGTAGCATGTCCTGACTATGACTGATACCATAGGCTCTCCCCCCCTTTTTTTTTTAAAGTTTATTTATTTATTTTTGAGAGAGAGAGAGAGAGAGAGCACATGAGAGCAGGGGAAAGGTAGAGAGACAGGGAGGAAGATTCCCAAGCCGGCTTCATGTTATCAGTGCAGGGCCTGACTCAGGACTCAAACTCACGAACCGTGAGATCATGACCTGAGGTGAATTCAAGGGTCCGGATGCTGGGAGCGCTGGGTGGCTGAGTCGGTTAAGTACCTGACTTCGGCTCAGTACCTGACTTCGGCTCAGGCTTGTGAGTTTGAGCCCCGCTTCGGGCTTTGTGCTGACAGCTCAGAGCCTGGAGCCTGCTTCAGATTGTGTCTCCCTCTCTCTCTCTCCCTCCCCAACTCATGCTCTGTCTCTCAAAAATAAATCATTAGGAAAAAAAAATTAAAAACAACAACAACAAAAAATAAAGAGGCAGATGCTTAACTGATTCAGCCACCCAAGTACCCCTAGGCTCTCCCTCTTAAATGACTTTTTCCATTGTATCTTTGGCTTTACAAAGTAGACAATTTAATAATAGATACCCTGGCATATAGTTGTGTAGGTGTGAAGTATTCTACCTGGCAAAATAAAAAATGATAAGAGTTATCCTATAGAAATCCTACAGTTCTCAAGCCACTACTGGAATTCTTTTTCCTGTTATTAGAAAAATAAAAAAAAAAATCAAGTGCTCTCCTGCATTTAAATATTCACAAAAAAACCCAGGAGCTCTCAGTAATAAATTCTAGCAGAACATATTTTTTGTTTTACCCTATATTCTATAAGCATCATTCTCAAATTTCAGTTTGTACCAGAATCACCTGCAGGGCTTCTTAAAACAGAGTGCTGGAGGGGGTGGGGTTCCTGGGTGGCTCAGTTGGTTAAGCATCTGATTTAGGCTTAAGTCATAATCTCCAATTCACAGGTTTGAGCCCCACATGGGGCTCCCTGCTGTCAGCGCGGAGCCTGCTTTGGATCCTCTGTCACCCCGCCTCCCCCTCAAAAAGTTATTAAAACAAACAAACAAACAAAGTGCTGGTCCTGCCCCAGTGTTTGTGATTCGGCTGGTCTGGGATGAGGTCTGAAAAATTTGTACTTCTGACAACTTCCCGGCTGATGTTGCTGCTGTGGTCCAGAGACCACACATTGAAAACCATTGCTCGGAAATAACAATGGCTAATTTTTATTGGGTACTTTCTATGTTCCAACTGTGTTTCGTGAGTTCCTCACTTGTATTTAGCCCTTTTAATCCTTTTGGCAACCCTAGGAGGCAGGCACTTTTGAAAGGTAGCTGAACAAGCCACCCCAAACTCTGCCTCCTGGGCGTAAGTATTGTTTTGAGCTAATTATTTGAGAAGCAGCAGACTGCTTTCTGGAGCCGCTCTGAAGGCAGAGGAGAAGTTGCCCTTTTGAAAAAGAAATTTACATCTATAAAGAAACTCTCCACTTGTAACAGTGTTTTCCTCTGGGTATCAGGAAGAGAAGGAAGACTAAATCAGGAGAGAATCTTATCAATGGGGAAGGCACCAGACTTAAGTTTGCATAATAAGCTTCACCTTTGTTCATCGTGCATTTTCTAATAACTTCCCAGTAACCAGCCTCTTCCCACCTTTCTTTCGTCTTTAGCGGAAGATGGGATTTAAGTCAGAGTTCGAAGCCTCTCCAGAGAGTGACTCATTTTCCCCTGGGTATCTCTCATGCATAATGAGCTGGAAGCATTCATAAACTTCTGTTTGTTTTTCTCTTATTAATCTGTCTTCTCTCACAGGGGTCTAAACTAGAACCTGGATAGAAGGAACATTATTTCTCCCTCCTCTACGACATTATTACAAACGAAGAAACCGAGGTTTGAGAAGGTACAGTGACTCAACTCAAGGTCACTCGGCAATGGGCTTAGATTGAACCCAGAATTATAGTGATAATATATAGTGATATCACTATAGTGATATAGTGATATAGTGACAGTGATTTGCTATGATTTTCCCTTGGTGAATTCCTACCTCTAAACATGCTGCCAACCCAGAAACTTTGGAACGCTGACAGCACTCTGTCAGTATGTTTTGTGACTAATATTGTTCTGATGTGAATGTTGTTCTTCGTGAAAACATTCATATTTTTAGGTAGAAGTTTACTTTATCCCCAATGCACATTTCTGACGATAAAGACATTGCCAAACCTGCTGACTCATCACAAAAATAAAGAGCATCTACCATTTAGTCTAAGGCTTGTCGTCTTGGGAGGTGGTGGGAGGAGAATTAGGTTGCCTCCCCCTATTGATCATTTTCACTTCATTTTATTCAATGGCATTTATAGTACAGTGGAGGTGGTCTTGAGAACTTCGTGGAGATTAGTTTTTCAATGGTACAGGTGACTCTGCTAAATGTTTAAGGTATCTTGGGGAGCTAGAGTATGCTCCTGACTCAGGGGATCGTGGCCATGTAAATCACTTTGTTTTAAGTGCTTTGGCCTCTGAATATCTAAAATGGACACACACTTTGTTGGCGTATTAAGTCATTTCTATGGTCGCTGAAGGACCCAGCTACAACTTTGCGCCTGACCACACACCAAGGACTTTTGATTGCTTGTTTTCCTGGCTCTTTGCCTGTTGTCTTTTCTCTATCCATAAGTGTGTATGTATGAAGTCCAGAAAATTCTTTCTGTTTCTCTGTCTCTGTCTCTGTCTCTCTCTTTCTCTCACACACACATGCACACACAGCGTGTTTCATGGATAAGTTAGGTCGGGAATATTTCTATCTTCTGAAGCTAAGCATAAAATATCTCCTCTGACCACAGCAATGTCGTGTTTTGTGTTAAGGCTATCGTCCTAGAATATAATAGGAGGCAGGGCCATCATCACTTGGTGTAAAGTTCCCTATAATTACAATCTCATTATCAAGGAGAAAGCATTAATGCTCGATATGCTTTTAATTTAATGCCAATTTTCACACTTGAAGACATTGCAAGTATATGCAATTCTGCTGCTGATAAACTCTCGTTGTAATACTGAACGTACCTGCAACATATTGAGACAAACCGTGAACATTAGCTTAAAAATGAGCCACACCGAAACAAGAATGTACCACTACACCCCTGAAAGTTTATGAGATTTACTAAAAATTATTAATAAGGAGTTGTTTACAAGAGATTCCTTTATTCACCAACCCAATATCTCCACATTTTTACCCACTGTCTAAGGCGAGCTAATCATGGCCTGAAATGTTTCAAAGCACTGATAGTATAATTTTCCTGTTTATCATATATCCGGTGAAGTGTTATATATTTTACTTATTTTTCTTGTTCATTCTGTCTCTCTCCACAAGCTCTGTGAGCAGAAGTTTTCATCTGTTTTGCTTGCTGCTGTAGCCTCAATGCCTAAATAACGCCTGACATATACTAGGCTTTAAACAAACACTCGAGTGGATAGATCATGAATGGATCGTCGAGTAGATGAAATGTAATGGCTCAACAGTCGTCATCAGAACTGAAACGCAGTCTCAAGAACCTCTGGTAAGTCATGTAGGATGGAAACTGATACAATGGGATCGAGGCATTTCCCCCATCTCTGAGAACTAACTTATTTTCTAGAAGGAAATAGGATGAGTTCACACAGGCTCTGTTAAATATCTAAAAAGGTAAGTCAGACCATGAAAGACAAATATGGTCTCACTTACATGTGGAATCTAAAAAAGCAGAACTCATAGAAACAGAATAGAATGGTGATTACCAGGAAATGAGGGCAGGGAAATTGGGGAGATGTTGGTCACAAAGTACAAACTTGCATTTAGAAGATAAATAAGTTATGGGGAACCTAATACCCAGCACTGTGATTGTAGTTAACAAAACTGTATCCTGTATTTGCAAGTTGTTAAGAGACTAGATCTTAAAAGTTCTCATCACGAAAAAGAAATGATAATTATGTGACACGAGGGGGGTATTAGATAGTGGCAGTCATATTGCAATATATGTCTCAAATCAGTACATGTACACCGTAAGTTTACACAAGTGTTATGTCAGTTACACCTCCATAAAGAAAAAAGAAAATAGGCAACAAATATTAAGGGAAAATGTTGTGAAGTTATAGATTATTTTTAAAGTAGGGATAGTTGAACCCATTGTTTATATATCATTTTCTTTCCTTTCAAATTAAATCATGAGAAAAAAAATTAAATTAAATTAAATAATGTGGATGGAAATAGCAAACTCCATAAATGAATAGCTTCTAGATGGTTCAGACAACAAAAAAATGATCTCTAATATATGCCAAAAACGATATGGCATTTCATCAAAGTATAAATTTAGAAAGGCAAATTGCTTGTCACCTTATCACAAGGAATTCAAGTAATTAGGTGGTGTATTACTTATCTATTGCTGAATAACAAATTACCCCCAAATTTAGCAGCTGAAAGCAATTGTTTATTATCTCATCGTTTTTGTGGGTCAGGAATCCAGGGGCAGCTTACCTGGGTGATTCTGACTCAGGGTCTCCAGACTCATTTGCTAAAGCTGCCATTACAAAATACCACAGACTGAGTCGCTTAAAAAATAGAAATTTATTTTCTCACAGTTCTGGAGCTAAAAGTCTAAGATCAAGGTGTTGGCAGGGCTGGTGTTTTCTGAGACCTTTCTCCTTGACATGTAGATGCCTGTCATCTTGATATTACTTCACATGGCTGTCCCTCTATGCACATGGACCTTGCTGTTTCTTTTTGAGTGCAAATTAAAAATTTTTTTGACTTTTTCTACTCATGTTCAAGAGACAGACAGAACACAAGTGGGAGAGGGGCAGAGAGAGAGGGAAACACAGAATCTGAAGCAGGGTTCAGGCTCCAAGCTGTCAGCACAGAGCCCAATGTGGGGCTCAGACTCATGAACCATGAGATCATGACCTGAGCTGAAGTCAGACTCTTAATGGACTGAGCCACCCAGGTGCCCCATAACCTCATTTTAACTTAAGGGCTTCTTTGAAGGGCCTATCCAAATACAGTCATATTCTGAGGTTATGAGATTTAGGTCTTCAACATATGAATTTTGAGGGGACACAATTAAGTCCATAACAGTCTTTCATGTTGGTTGGGGCTGCTGTTGCATCTGACAGATTGACTGGGGAGGGATGACCTTCAAAGTCCATTCAAGTGGTTATTGGAAAACCTCAGTTTCTTGCTGGCTGATAGCTGGAGATTTCAGTTCCTGCCATGTGGGCTTCTCCAGAGGAAGGCTAAGCGATGTCATGACATGGCTGCTGGCTTCTCCCAGAGCTAGTGATCTGAGAGGGAGGGAGGGGGGGAGGGAGACCGAGGAACCCGAGGTGGAATATTCAGTCTTTTCATAATCTAATTTTAGGACCATTACTTCTGCATATTCTATTAGTCACACTGACTAACCCTGGTAAAATGTGGGAGGGGACCATACAAGGGTATGAATACCAGGAGGCAGAATCACTAGTGGTCATCTTGGAGGCTGGCTACCACAGTTTGATCAAAAATAAAAATTCATGTATTCTTCAGAAACTTATGTATTTATGTTACTGAAAATATTCTGATCAAGTAATAAAATATGACATTGAAATATTTTTAGTGATTGGGACAGGGATTATGCTTTCTGGGGTTGAGTTATTTTTACTGAAGAGATTCAAAGGGCTTTGTCAAACAAATGTATAACTGTTGTAAATATTAGTGCCCTAGGGTGTATTCTAAATAAGAAGCATCAGGAGTTAGCAGAGTAGTCGACCTCAGCCTCTGGTGCTAAAACGCCTTGGTTTTCTGTTTTGGTTTGGCTCATTGTTCCAAAAAATTTAAGTCAGCTTTATTGAGATATGATTTACATAGAATGAACCGTCTATTTAAAAAATACAAACTTTCAGTTATAAAATAAGTAAGTCACATAGATAAGAAGTACAACATAGAGAATTTTTAAAAATATAATAAACAAGCAAACAAACAAATAAATAAAACCTATAATTCAACAAGTTTTGACAAATGTGTAGTCTGTGAAACCACTACCCTGGTAAGTATACTGAGCATTTCAGTCACCCCACAAAGTTCTCTCTATCCCTTTCTTAGGGTCTTCAGTCCCAGGCAACCACTGATCTGCTTTCAGGTAGTAGAGTTTAGCTCGTATTTTCTAGAATACCTTATGGGTTCTGTTTTTCGGGAGAATCCTGACTAATAGTCTCGCATTCTAGTTCAATATTTTCAAAAGCAAGTTTAAAATATCCAACAGGGTGTACTATTGGGAGTTCCAACTCAGTAAGTGCAAAGTGGAATTATTTTCCATTTAATCACCCGTTGGCGGATTCAGTCAAAAAGAACTTATGGGATGTCTACCACGTGCAGATAGGTATGCAAAGTGCGGTTCTGGTCTTAGTTCACTGAGTAGGAGAGTCAACAGATAAGGTACAAAAAGTAAATCTCGCAATTCCCTCTGACAAGCAGCCTAATAGAAATGTGCAGGGCAGAGTGGTAGTTGAGGGGGCATGGAGGTGCACTCTGCAGGGGTGAGAGACAGAAGACTTCCAGATCTGTAGGCTTGACGGGGAGGAGTCACCAGGTGGGCAGGACGAGCTGATGGGGAAAATACTTTGAGCAAAGTGAAACACATGTGCAAAGGAAACATGTGAAACAGCTATGGTAATTAAAGTAGCTAAGTGTTCAAGAATTGCAAGGGTTAATCGTGAGTTCTAAATATGATGAGAATAAAATGATTGAGATATAAGGGTTTCCAGTTACCCCTCCACACCCCCACCCCATGTGCCTATTAAAAGGAGTTTTGGGATAACTCCTTAGTCCCTTTCCTTCTCCTGCTCTCTGAGGGGGTCCTGCCCTGTCATCACAGTTTGTGGGGTAAGAGGGAGGAAGGAACGAAGGAAGGAAGGAAGGAAGGAAGGAAGGAAGGAAGGAAGGAAGGAAATAATGAAGACAGGGAGGAGAAACAACTAGTATTTTTTCAACATGCCCTTTGTGCCAGGCCTTAGTCTAAGCATTTTATTTGTATTAACCCATTTAATCTTCCCAAGCATGTGAAGCAGATGTTGTTTCTCCCATTTTAATTATGAGAAAACTGAAAAACAGAGACAGAATACATTGCCCAAGTTCTCACAGCTTGTAAATGCCAGAATCAATATTCAAATTTAGGCAGTTTATACTGCCTATATATAAATCATATATATATATATATATATATATATATATATCTGTATATGATATATGTACATGTATCTGTATATGATGATATGATTTATTATAAGGAATTGGCTCACATGATTACGGAGGCTGATGTGTCCCAAGCTCTGCAGTTGGCAAGCTGGGGACCCCAGGGAGCTGATGGTGTCGTTCCAGTCTGAAGGCTGGCAGGCTCAAGGCCCAGAAGGGGCCAATGTTTCCATTGGAGTCTGAAGGTGGCAAAAAAAAAAAACCCGTGTCCCAGCTTGAAGATAGCCAGGGGGAAGGAATTCTCTCTTACTCAGCACTTTTGTTCTATTCAGACTTTTAACTGATGGGATGAGGCCCACCCATATTAGGGAAGACAAGTGCTTTACTAAGTCTATCAGGTTCAAAACCTTAGAGACTAGAAACAAACATAACCCTATGGGGGCACCTGAGTGGCTCATTCGGTTAAACAATCGACTTCGGCTCAGGTCATGATCTCTCATTCTGTGAGTTTGAGCCCCGCATCGGGCTCTGTGCTGACAGCTCAGAGCCTGGAGTCTGCTTTGGATTCTGTGTTTCCTTCTCTCTCTGGCCCTCCCCTGTTCATGCTCTGTCTCTTTCTGTCTCAAAAATAAATAAAGGTTAAAAAAAATTAAAACAAAAACAAAAAACAAAAAAAAATACCCCTACTTGTGTTTCACCAGAGAACTGGAAACACTTCACAGAGGAGAGGGTTAAAGCTAAATAAGATTTTGCAGGCCAAGTAGGAATGGCTAATAAAAGGAGGGTCTGGAATGTTTCTTTAGAACCCTTACCAAGGCCAAGGAGACGTGAAGTTAATTCTCATCCATACGACAATGAAACTGAAGTTGGTGACTTTGAAGATACTTCTGGGTCTAAAAGGTCCATTCTCTCCTCAATTTGAGGTTTCAAGTCTGAGTGAGTGGGACCATTAAGAGAAATGAGTAATGTAAGAAGGTTTTGGAGGGGAACGACATTTTTTTATTTATTAATTGCATGGGAAACTACTTATTCACAAGATTATTTAATTCTCCAGGAAATGTTATTGGTGTTCTACAAGACTCAGCCTTCTGAAACTACTCATTTTATTTGTTTTAATTGTATTGCTGGGGTCATGATTTATTAGTAGGTCTTTTGGAGAAAATTCTTTCCTTCAATCGGAAGTACCTGCAAAGGATACAAAGAGGAGGTGGTCAGACTACTAGGAAAAAAAAAAAAAATCCTGGAGTAGATGGTGCTATGGACACCAAAGGAAGAAATAAATCAAGAAGGGATTGATGGCAAGATTGTTTTCTCCAGAGAGGTTAAGGTTGATGAGATTTTGGGAAAAGCTATCAAATTTGGTGATTAAGATATTCAGTCCAGTTTTTTTTTTTTACACGTTTGTTTATTTTTGAGAGAGAGAGTGAGTGGGGAGGGGCAGAGAGAGAGAGAGAGAGAGAAGACAGAATCCCAATCAGGCTTCACATCGCCTTCAGTGTAGAGCCCAACGTGGGGCTCAAACTCACAAACTGAACTGTGAGCTCATGACCTGATCTCTCTGATCAAGAGTTGGATCTTAACTGACTGAGCTACCCAGGTGCCCCCTCAGCACAGTTTTAGTTAAGACTGAAAGCGATGGAAAGCTGAGCAAACAGACCTCTGTTGTTGCCTGATACGATGACACTGAGGCCGATTCAGTAATCTGGGTATTTAAATTTTTCTGTCAATGTTTAGCAACTTCAGGACTGAGGGGAGAAGGGAGAGGGTAGGGAGGGATGGAGGTGTGTGTCTGGCACTTGGGTTTGAAGGTTTAAATGCTGACCATGGGTTGAAGGATTATAGTTTGTTAGAAAACACAGCATTGAACTATCTGACGGTGGGATATTGTTTCAGAAAGGAGACAAATGAGGTCAGAAGGCCAGAAGAGAATTCAGAACAGGATTTTCAAGCAGTAATCCCTGTTTTAACTTGGATCAGTGTGTCAGAGATAAGGCCAATCTGTGCTGATCTTAATACCTTCCCCTACTAAACATCACAGATGCTTTGCTTTGATCAGTTGCAGATATTAGGGCTCTATGCTAGGTATCTTCTATTTGCCCCTCAGGCCCACTTTCCATCTGTGACCTGGGAGATGGTCTGTAAGGATGACATCAATGAGTTATCTTGTCCTTCAGCTTCTGTTTGGATTTGGCCATTAGAGAGCACATTCGTGAGATAGGAGGGAAAATGTAAGGGGGATATTCATTGCCCCGGGTCCCTTCCTCTAGAGTCATCTTGTTCTCACTCCTTCAGGTCTAGAGGTGGTAATAGCACCCAACTTTCTTAGCCCTTTGTGATTTCTATATACCCTGCCACACCTTTGAAATTGCCTGTATAAGTTATTCTGCATATACTTTACTTCCTCAAATTACCCACGTTGAACGTTCTGCATCTGGAGCTTGTCTGACACAAGTTTTATCTAAGATTTCATTATAAAAAGTTGTCATCACTAAAAAGATGTTAGGTACCAGTAGACTAGAACAGGAGTTGGCAAGCTTTTTTTTCTAAAGAACCAGGTAGTAAATATTTTTGGTTATACAGGTAATATAATATCACACAATGTCACCCCTCCTAGACCTTGCTGCTTTAGTGAGAAAGCAGCCATAGATGATAAGTAAATAAATGAGTGTGACTGTGGTTCAATAAAACTTTATTTACAAAGACCAGGCCTACGTAGGTTGTAGTTTTACGGACCCCTGAGCTAGGACAAACAGTCTTCTGTTTAATCGATGAGAGTAGTTCTCATCTGGGAAGATTTTGTCTCCTTGGGATGTTTGGCCAATGTCAGGAGACATTTTTGATGATCACAACAGGAGGAAGGGGGATACTGGCATCTAGTGGGCAGAGGCCAGGGAGACCACTAACTCTTCTAGAATGCACAGAGCAGCTCCCCACGACAAAAAATTATCCTGCCGAAAATACCAATATTGCTGAGGTTGAGAAATGTTGTTCTTGAAGAGTTTAAGTAGCTTGTCAATTGACTCACTGTGTCAATGTGACTTGGTGAAAAGAGTCACAGATTTAATTCTATAGCTATTAGGACTGTTAGAGATGGTCTTTTCCTGGCTCCAATTTTAACATAATTTTACAGTACTTCTTAGAAAACCGGGGTACGATCCATTTATAGGAAAAGTGATGGTTTCTTCATGAATTTTTTCATCCCTCAAATAATTAGGCATATTAATCTACCTTAACCTTCTCTTATGCCCCTAAGTATCTTTTGGATAGATAGTGAAAGTGTTCATGCCTCTTTTAGCAAAATTGTATCTGTCTAGCCTCCTGAAGCTGTGTGTTGGATTTCCTTGACTTGCTAGTGAAAATTAAGGACTACCTGGTAAAAGGATTACATTTGCCCAAAGGAATAAATATGAACATGGTATAGATAGATAGATAGATACACCACATCTTCTTTATCCATTTATCCATTGAGGGACATTTGGATTCTTTCCATACTTTGGCTATTGTCAATAGTGCTGCTATAAATATAGGGGTACATGTGTCCCTTCTAAACAGCACACCTGTATCCCAAGGATAAATGCCTAGTAGTGCAATTGCTGGGTCATAGGGTAGTTGTATTTTTAGTTTTTTGAGGAACCTCCATATTGTTTTCCAGAGTGGTTGCACCAGCTTGCATTCCCACCAACAATGCAAAAGAGATCCTCTTTCTCAGCATCCTTGCCAACATCTGTTTTTGCCTGAGTTGTTAATGTTAGTCATGCTGACAGGTGTGAGGTGGTATCTCATGGTGGTTTTGATTTGTATTTCCCTGATAATGAGTGGTGTTGAGAATTTTTTCATGTGTCGGTTGGCCATCTGGATGTCTTCTTTGGAGAAGTGTCTATTCATGTCTTTTGCCCATTTCTTCCCTGGGTTATTTGTTTTTTGGGTGTTAAATTTGATAAGTTCTTTATCGATTTTGGATACTAACCCTTTATCTGATACGTCATTTGCAAATATCTTCCCCATTCTCTCAGTTGCCTTTTAGTTTTGCTGATTGTTTCCTTCACTGTGCAGAAGCTTTTTATTTTGATGAGGTCCCAGTAGTTCATTTTTGCTTTTGTTTCCCTTGCCTCTGGAGACGTGTTGAGTAAGAAGTTGCTGCAGCCAAGATCAAAGAAGTTTTGGCCTGTTTTCTCCTCGAGGATTTTGATGGCTTCCTGTCTTACATTGAGGTCTTTCATCCATTTTGAGTTTACTTTTGTGTATGGTGTAAGAAAGTGGTCCAAGTTCATTTTTCTGCATCTCGCTGTCCAGTTTTCCCAGCACCACTTGTTAAAGAGACTGCCTTTATTCCATTGGATATTCTTTCCTGCTTTGTCAAAGATTAGTTGGCCATACGTTTGTGGGTCCATTTCTGGGTTCTCTATTCTGTTCAATTGATCTGAGTGTCTGTTCTTGTGCCAGTACCATACGGTCTTGATGATTACAGCTTTGTAGTATAGCTTGAAGTCTGGGATTGTGATGCCTCCTACTTTGTTTTTCTTTTTCAAGATTGCTTTGGCTATTCGGGGTCTTTTCTGGTTCCATACAAATTTTAGGATTATTTGTTCTAGCTCTGTGAAGAATGCTGGTGTTACTTTGATAGGGATTGCATTGAATATGTAGATTGCTTTGGGTAGTATCGACATTTTAACAATATTTGTTCTTCCTATCCAGAAGCATGGAATCTTTTTCCATTTCTTTGTGTCTTCTTCAATTTCTTTCATAAGGTTTGTATAGTTTTCAGTGTATAGACTTTTCACCTCTTTGGTTAGATTTATGCCTAGGTATTTTATGGTTTTGGGTGCGACTGTAAATGGGATCGATTCCTTGATTTCTCTTTCTGTCGCTTCATTGTTGGTGTATAGGAATGCAACTGATTTCTGTGCATTGGTTTTACATCCTGCCACTTTGCTGAATTCATGGATCAGTTCTAGCAGTTATTTGGTGGAATCTTTCCATGTAGAGTATCATGTCATCTGTGAACAGTGAAAGTTTGACCTCCTCCTGGCCGATTTAGATGCCTTTTATTTCTTTGTGTTGTCTGATTGCAGAGGCTAAGACTTCCAATACTATGTTGAATAACAGTGGTGAGAGTGGACATCCCGGTCTTGTTCCTGACCTTAGGGGGAAAGCTCTCAGTTTTTCCCCATTGAGGATGATATTAGTGTTGGGTCATTCATATATGGCTTTTATGATCTTGAGGTATGATCCTTCTATCCCTACTTTCTTGAGGGTTTTTATAAAGAAAGGATGCTGTATTTTGTCAAATGCTTTCTCTGCATCTATTGAGAGGATCATACGGTTCTTGTTCTTTCTTTTATTGATGTGATGAATCATGGTAATTGTTTTGCGGATATTGAACCAGCCCTACATTCCAGGTATAAATTCCACTTGGTCGTGGTGAATAATTTTTTTAATGTATTGTTGGATCTGGGTGGATAATGTCTTGTGGAAGATTTTTGCATCCATGTTCATCAGGGAAATTGGTCTATAGTTTTCCTTTTTAGTGGGGTCTTTGTCTGGTTTGGGAATCAAGGTAATGCTGGCTTCATAGAACGAGTTTGGAAGTTTTCCTTCCATTTCTATTTTTTGGAACAGCTTCAAGAGAATAGGTGTTAACTATTCTTTAAATGTTTGGTAGAATTCCCCTGGAAAGACATCTGGCCCTGGACTCTTGTTTTTTGGCAGATTTTTGATTACTAATTCAATTTCTTTACTGGTTATGGGTCTGTTCAAGTTTTCTATTTCTTCCTGTTTCTGTTTTGGTAGTGTATATTTCTAGGAATTTGTCCATTTCTTCCAGATTACCCATTTTACTGGAATATAATTGTTCATAATGTCTCTTATTATTGTTTTTGTTTCTGTTGTGTTGGTTATGATGTCTTCTCTTTCATTCTTGATTTTATTTATTTGGGTCCTTTCCTTTTTCTTTTTGATCAAACTGGCTAGTGGTTTATCAATTTTGTTAATTCTTTCAGAGAACCAGCTTCTGGTTTCATTGATCTGTTCTACTGTTTTTTTTTGGTTTTGATAGCATTAATTTCTGCTCTAATCTTTATTATTTCCTGTCTTCTGCTGGTTTTGGGTTTTATTTGCTGTTCTTTTTCCAGCTCTTTAAGGCATAAGGTTAGGTTGTGTATACGAGATCTTTCTTCCTTCTTTAGGAAGGCCTGGATTTCTATATACTTTCTTTTTATGACTGCCTTTGCTGCGTCCCAGAAGTTTTGGGTTGTGGTGTTATCATTTCCACTGGCTTCCATATACTTTTTAATTTCCTCTTTAACTTCTCGGTTAGCCCATCCATTCTTTAGTAGGATGTTCTTCAGTCTCCAAGTATTTGTTACCTTTCTGATCTTTTATCTTGTGGTTGATTTCGAGTTTCATAGCATTGTGATCTGAAAATATGCACAGTATGATCTCGATCTTTTTGTACTTGCTGAGGGCTGATTTGTGTCCCAGTATATGGTCTATTCTGGAGAACGTTCCATGTGCACTGGAGAAGAATGTATATTCTGCTACTTAAGGATGAAATGTTCTGAATATACCTGTTAAGCCCATCTGGCCTACTGTGTCATCAAAGCCATTGTTTCCTTGTTGATTTTTTGATTAGATGATCCGTCCATTGCTGTGAGTGGGGTGTTGAAGTCTCCTACTATTGTGGTACTATCAATGAGTTTCTTTATGTTTGTGATTAATTGATTTAATATTTGGGTGCTCACACATTTGGTGCATAAATGTTTATAATTGTTAGGTCTTCTTGGTGGATAGACCCCTTGATTATGATATGATGCCCTTCTGCATCTCTTGATACAGTCTTTATTTTCAAGTCTGGATTGTCTAAGTATGGCTACTCTGGCTTTCTTTGGTTGACCATGAGCATGATAGGTGGTTCTCCATCCCCTTATTTTCAATCTGAAGGTGTCTTTAGGTCTAAAGCGGGTCTCTTGTAAACAGCATATAGATGGATCTTGTTTTCTTACCCATTCTGTTACCCTATGTCTTTTGATTGGAGCATTGAGTGCATTGACATTTAGAGTGAGTACTAAAAGATAGGAATTTATTGCCATTATGTTGTTTGTAGTGTTGGAGTTTCTGGTGGTGTTCTCTGGTCTTTTCTAATCTTTGTTGCTTTTGGTATTTATTTATTTATTTACTTATTTACTTATTTATTTATATTTTCATCTTTTCTCCCTTCAGAGAGTCCCCCTTAAAATTTCTTGCAGGGCTGGTTTAGTGGTCACAAACTCCTTTAATTTTTGCTTGTCTGGGAGACTTTTTATCTCTCCTTCTATTTTGAATGACAGCCTTGCTGGATAAAGAATTCTTGGCTGCATATTTTTCTGATTCAGCACACTGAATATATCCTGCCACTCCCTTCTGGTCTGCCAAGTTTCTGTGGATAGGTCTGCTGCAAACCTGATCTGTCTTCCATTGTAGGTTAAGGACTTTTTTTTTCCCTTGCTGCTTTCATGATTCTCTCCTTGACTGAGTATTTTGTGAATTTGACTATGATATGCCTTGTTGATGGTTGGTTTTTGTTGAAACTAATGGGAGTCCTCTGTGCTTCCTGGATTTTGATGTCTGTGTCTTTCCCCAGGTTAGGAAAGTTTTCCACTATGATTTGCTCACATAACCCTTCTACCCCTATTTCTTTCTCTTCCTTTCCTGGGACCCCTATGATTCTGATGTTGTTCCTTTTTAATGAGTCACTGACTTCTCTAATTCTTAAATCATGCCCTTTGCCTTAATCTCCCTCTTTTTCTGCTTCGTTATTCTCCATTAGTTTGTCCTCTATATTGCTGATTCTTTGTTCTGCCTCATCCATCCTTGCTGCCGCAGCATCCATTTGTGATGGCAGCTCAGTTACAACATTTTTTATTTCATCTTGACTAGTTTTTACTTCTTTTATCTCCACAGAAAGGGATTCTTATCTATTTTTTGACTCCAGTTAGTATTCTTATTATCGTGATTCTAAATTCTGGTTCAGACATCTTGCTTGTATCTTTGTTGGTTAAGTCCCTGGCTGTCGTTTCTTTCTGCTCTTTCTTTTGATGTGAATTCCTTCATTTCATCATTTTGAAGGAAGAAAAGGAATTGATGAGGTAGAAAAAATTAAAATTAAAAAAATAAAATTAAAAAATTAAAAACACACACACACACACACACACACAATCGAATAAATGATGCTAGATCCTAGGTGTGTATTGGTCTGGGTGTTGAAAGTGCCTTGATAGATTAGAGAAAAAAAAAGGGGAAAGAAGAAAAAAAAGGAAATCTTTGGAAAATTTGAAAAAATGAATACACTGAAGTAGACTAAAATGAAATGATGGAAGTAAACTAGAATTTGAAAAAATTTACACAAAAGTATAAAACATAGTAGAAAAAAGTTAAAGAAAAATATTCTTAATAAGAATTGAAAATAAAAATGAATTTTTCTTTTTCTGTATTTAAGAAAGAAAGAAAAAAGAGAAAAAAAGAAAAAAAATAGGAAAAAAAAAGAAAAAAAATTGAATAGATGCACCTGCTAACAGACTGTAATACAACTGAAATCACTTCGTTTTCCCCTAGAAGTCAGACTATGAAGCGCTTTATAGTCCATAAACTAAGTAGGCAGTGAGACTTCTGTTCTTGAAGAGCGAGATTGACCCAGTTGGACAGGGCTTAGTGTAACGGCTCCGTTCTCCACTAGATGGGGCTGCTAACCTTCTGGGGTGGGTTGTTGTGGCGCTTGTAGGTGCGTATGCGCATACACGGAAGTGGTGAAAATGGCGTCACCCAGCCACCCAGTCTCTAGTATCAGAACTCTGTTCTCCCCGATCTGCAATCGCGCACCTGTCCTTTGTCTTCAGCTTTTGTCCACTCCCCACTTTTACACGGTCTGTGACCAAAGCCCTCCCGAGTTTTGTCTCCTGTGAGGCTGTTTTCCCCGGCCCCTTACTTCTGAGGTACTGCGGCTTTGACCCGTTCCGCCGCTCTGCGGGAGGGTCTCATCCAGCAATGGCTGGCTGCCAGCCACACTCAGGAATGTTCGGGGGACGTGCTGCTGCCGATGTCCAGACACTGCGGCCAGGTGCCAGCCCACCCCAGAAAAAGTTTGTGAGACAGTGTAGCAGCAGCATTTCAGGGATTATGGAAAATCACAACACACATCTGGCACCAGGCTTCACCCTTAACGACCTTGTTCCAGCACCAGCGAATGTGGCCATTTTCTGGGGTCTGCTGGGCCCAGGTGGCCTCACAGTCTCTACCAAATGTCCTTCTAGCAGTGGAACCGCTTCTCCCTGTATGGCCCGAGAACCTCCCGGACCCCACTTTGCTCCTGGGGATTCACCCTTCCCACCAGAGCACCACCAGGTATCGAGCTGTGGAGATGCAGACTCTGCTCTCCTCCTGTTTACAGTTTTAATGGAATTTAAACCCTCTCCTTTCTCCTTTCTTCCTTTTTAGTTCAGTCTCTGTGGCTGTTTCCAATTTTCCACTTTTTCTCCAGGTACTCTTGGGGAGGGGTGCTTTTCCCGTATTCTCCCCACTGTCTCAGTCCTCTCTCCACACACAAAAGCTCCTCCCTGCCCTCTGCGGCTTCTCACTCCCCAGGTTCAGCTCTCCACACCATGTACCTGCTGAATTCTGTGGTTCAGGTTGTGCAGATTGTTGTGTTAATCCTCAGATCAGTTTTCTAGGTGTGCAGGATGGTTTAGTTTTGGTCTGGCTGTATTTCATGGATGCAAGACACACAAAAAACTTCCATGCTGTTCCGCCATCTTGGCTCCCTCTTAGGTCTTTTGATTATAATCTTCCGGCGCTCTGTTTCAGACTGGCCACCTTAACATTTCAGAAGTGGAAGGAGAGGAATGAATAATTCTAATATGGCTTATTGTACTATGAGGTTTGTTTGTTTTTTTAATTTTTTTAATGCTTGTTTATTTTTGAGAGAGAGAGAGAGAGAGAGAGAATGAGTGGGGGAGGGGCAGAGAAAGAAGGGTTTCAGATTTTGAAACAAGCTCTAGGTCTGAGCTATCAGCACAGAGCCCGATGTGGGGCTCGAACTAGGGAGTGGCAAGATCAAGACCTGGTCGAAGTCAGATGCTTAACCAACTGAGACACCCAGGCACCCCTGTACTGTCAGTTTATTTTTTTAATTTTATTTTTCATTTTTAAAAATTTACATCCAAATTAGTTAGCATATAGTGCAACAATGATTTCAGGAGTAGATTCCTTAGTGTCCCTTACACATTTAGCCCATCCCTCCTCTCACAACCCCTCCACTAACCCTCTGTTTGTTCTCCATATTTACGAGTCTCTTCTGTTTTGTCCCCCTCCCTGTTTTTATATATTTTTTGTTTCCCTTCCCTTGTGTTCATCTGTTTTGTTTCTTAAAGTCCTCATATGAGTGAAGTCACTTTATTTGTCTTTCTCTGACTGACTAATTTTAGCATAATGCCCTCCAGTTCCATCCACGTAGTTGCAAATGGCAAGATTTCATTCTTTTTGATTGCCGAGTAATACTCCATTGTATATATATACCACACCTTCTAATCCATTCATCCATCGATGGGCATTCGGGCTCTTTCCATACTTTGGTTATTGTCAATAGTGCTGCTATAAACATGGGGGTGCATGTGTCCCTTCGAAATAGCACACCTGTATCCTGTGGATAAATGCCTAGTAGTGCAATTGCTGAGTTGTAGGATAGTTCTATTTTTAGTTTTTCGAAAGACCTCCATACTGTTTTCCAGAGTGGCTGCACCAGCTTGCATTCCCATGTACTGTCAGTTTTAAATAAGCCTATATACTATCCTAAAACTACTAAATCAGAGAAAAATTGCAACATTTGTATGTCCTGAACTGAGCTGATATTTCTTTTGACTAATGTCCTTGTTTAATGACAGGAGAAAACATATTCCGCCTCCTTCCCCCACCCCCACACACATATTGTTAATTAGTGGACAATTTGGAGACAAGGACACATGGAGTTCTGTGTCTGGGTGACATCATAATTTTGATCAGCTGAACAGCTTGGCTGTGGCCTTGAAGAGATGCTTAACTTTCGGAAATCACTTCTTTATTGTAACCAAAGCTATTAAGTTTAAAGGTCCATAAAGATGAGATAAATAGTCATAAAGGCCTTTGAAATTCATACACAGTGTGTTAAATGATTTAATCACTGCTACCTAAATATGGTGATGTTAAAGCAATGTCCATACACTGGCAAAAATCAAATCATCGACTGCTTGATGGGGGACAAAAATCTGGAGAACAGTGGATGAGATGTTACTTATGTGTGATTTTAGAGGTTTTCTTTTTTGCAAGGTTTGCAAGGGAACAATTTGACCTTAGTGTACCACAGTGGGAAACAGCTCTATATCAGGGTCCATCCTTCTTAAAATTAATTTTAAAGCTCCTTTTATTCTAGTGGGCATTTTTATCATAGTCTAGTTTGTAGATTGACAATTCTTGTAAGGTCATTTTTTACTAATTCTGACCCTGAATACTAGTAAAAGAAATGCAATGGAAACACTAAACCAAATTGAGCCACTGTATTAAATATACAATTTAATCTAAACCCTGGCTGATATTGGTTATTTCCTATGTGCCAGACAATATACTAAGCAGTTCATATGGATTACTATTTTAATTCTGATTAAGCAGGGGTATGTACAGGTATTGTCACCCTTATTTTATAGTTGGAGAAAACTGAGGCATGAAGACATTACCTAATTGTCTCAACATCGCACAGTAAGTGTTGCTGTTGGAATTTGCAAGCAGGCAATTTTATTTCACAGCCTGTACTTAACCACTTTTTTTTATACTGCTTTCCTTTTGTATATTTTTGGTGGTGAATATGAGAAGATAATTTTAAGGGCATTATGGTATGTTAGATATTAATAACCCAGGTAATTAGTCATCTGTCTATAATACAAACAAGCTATTTGGTCTTGGGGAAATCACAAACTTTCATCAGTAAAATGAGGGTGTGTACTGAATGATTTCTAAAGTGTCTTCTCTACTTTTAGCAAGATCGTATATAGATGTTTTTAACCATAACCTTCAATCAAATGGTCGTCGTTTTTTAAAAAATGTTTATTTATTTACTTTGAGAGAGAGAGCAAGTGCACAATCAGGGGAGGGCAGAAAGAGAGAGAGAGAGAGAGAGAGAGAGAGACAATCCCAAGCAGGATCTGAGGTGTCGGTGCAGAGCCTGATGTGGGGCTCAATCCCATGAACCCTAAGATCATGACCTGAGCCAAAATCAAGAGTCTGCTGCTTGACTGACTGGGCCACCCAGGTGCCTGGGTCACCTTTTTAGTATTAAGTCATTTGGAATAAACACTTGCCAAATTCGCAGAATAATTTCTCGGTTCTTCTCTGACCTCATTGGTTGATGCTTAGATGGAGAATACTGCATAAGTCATTCCTCTTCATAAAAGTGATGTTTTGCCAGTGGAGAAAACTTACAGAAATTCAGAACTGAAAAGGGCCACGATCTAACCCATTCACACCACCGATGAGGACGCTGATATCCAGAGAGGTTCAGGGGCATGTCCAAATTCACAAGGCTAGTTTGTGGTACAGCTGGGCTACAATGATCGGGATCCAGATCCCAGGGCTCTCCCAGTACAACACAACCCCCTCTGGCTTTATTTTCCCAAGTCATGAAAAACCACTGGCCTATTTTAGCCTGGGCAGTTTAGTGGAACAGAAAGATCTGAATTTGCATCTCAGCTCTACTCCTTACTAGATGTGAAACACTGGGGAAAGTTAAAATGAAAATCTGTGTGTGTGTGTGTGTGTGTTAGTATATGTATTTATACATAATGCCCAGGATTTATATGTAATGTTCAGGATCATCAGACTGAACCTCAGAGCCTGGTACTAACATGGTCCCCATACAATGGGGACCGTGTTAGTTCTGAGCAATAAATCTGCAATTGTTCAGTAAGAACATATGGGAACAGAGGTCAACCTAATTTGTGACTGAGTCCAATGAAGGAATGAAGCTGGTCTGTTGTGGTTTTCAGTCAGTTGAATAGAGTTAAGTGGTGAGAATCAAACCTGCAGGAGGACACAGGAGGATGGGTGGACCAAATTCTAAAGAACCTGCTCCCTTCCTCCCGAATCAGTATAATGGTCACACAATGAAGGCAATGGCTCCACTTTATGGAAGCCATCATTATCTGTCAAGTTAAATGAGTGCTGTTGAATTCAAAGTTATTATCATTGTAGGCCTGTTTGCTTTGAGTTTGCCAAGTTTTTTGGTCTTATTATTATTTAAGAACTACAGGGGCCACTGGGTGGCTCAGTTGGGTAAGCGCTGACTTCGGCTCAGGTCATGATCTCACTGTTCGTTGAGTTCAAGCCCCACCTCGGGATCTGTGCTGACAGCTCAGAGCCTGGAGCCTGCTTCTGATCCTATGTCTCCCTCGCTCTCTGCCCCTCCCCTGCTTGTATTCTGTGTGTCTCTCTCTCTAAAAAATAAAATAAACATAAAAAAATTTAAGAACTATAATCATAAGTGGCTTATATCTCATTTGGTATTACATATTTAAATAACATTACTATCATATATAAAATTAAATAAAAATGAGAGAGATAGAGGGTATTTTTCAAGAACGATTCATGCATTCCCCCCCACCCGCCACCCTGCCCAGGCATGCAAAGTGCTTGATTGTCCAGTATGAGTAAGGAAAAAGAGATAAAAATGTAAAATTAAAAAAATAAGTAATAACTTTATTATAAAAAAACCAGTAATAACTTTATCATAAGTTGGGATTTTAAACATCACTGTAAACTTATCATGCTTTTCCTTTTAAAAAATTATTTTCTAGTTCAAGTCCTTGAAAAGACCTAGCAACAGTTACCAAGCCAGTAGCAGGAGCAGCAAGCTTCTTTGCTCCCAGTGCCCAGCTGGTGCTCTCTAAATACTATTTCCACTACAAGGAATGAGGGTTCCTTGGAAAACTGACTCTCAATACAGGGAAGACTACATATAAAAGGTGCCTGGGACACTGATCACACTAGAAAACAGGGAAGCTTTGAAAGACTCTAAGGATGTATCAAAAGAACTCAGGAGCCATCAAAAAGGGGCACCGATCATCCCGAGCTGCAATAATTTGAACATGAATAAAAATAACCATTCTTTATTCACAGTCATATGAATGTAATCACGTCATAGATGTTCATAGTGGTATTGTTAAAAATAATCAGATATTGGAAACAATCTAAATATGAAACAGTAACCATAAGGGACACCTGGGTGGCTCAGTCAGTAGAGTGTCTGTCTTTGGCTCAGACCATGATCTCACGGTTGTTGAGTCTGAGCCCCACATCGGGCTCGTGGCTGTCAGCACAGAGCCCACATCAGGCCCTCCATCCTCGTCTCACTGCTCCCTCTACCTCTCTATCTCTCTCAAAAGTAAACATTAAAAAAAATACCAGTATATACTCATATATAGGAATGTCATTTATTTATTTTTTATTTTTTATTTTTTTCCCTGTGTGTGTGTGTGTGTGTGTGTGTGTAATTTACATCCTAGTTAGTTAGCATATAGTGCAACAAAGATTTCAGGAGTAGATTCCAGTGGTTCATCCCCTATGGATAACACCCAGTGCTCATCCCGGCAAGTGTCCTCCTTAGTGCCCCTTGCCCACTTAGCCCATCCTCCCCCCAAACGCCTCAGCAACCTCTCTGTTTGTTCTCCATATTTAAGAGTCTCTCTTATGTTTTGTCTCCCTCCCTGTTTTTACATTATTTTTGCTTCCCTTCCCTTATGTTCATCTGTTTTGTATCTTAAATTCCTCATATGAGTGAAGTCCTATGATATTTATCTTTCTCTGACTGACTGATTTCGCTTAGCATAAATACCTTCCAGTTCCATCTGCATAGTTGCAACTGGCAAGATTTCATTCTTTTTGATTGCCGAGTAATACTCCATTGTGTATATATATATATATATATATATATATATATACCACATTTTCTTTATCCATTCATCCATCGATGGACATTTGGGGCTCTTTCCATACTTTGGCTATTGTTGATAGTGCTGCTATAAACATGGGGTGCATGTGCCCCTTTGAAACAGCACACCTATATCCCTTGGATAAATACCTAGTAGTGCAATTGCTGGGTCATAGGGTAGTTCTATTTTTAAATTTTTGAAAAACTTCCATACTGTTTTCCAGAGTGGCTGCACCAGTTTGCATTCCCACCAGCAGTGTCAAAGAGATCCTCTTTCTCCGTGTAGGAATGTCATTTAAACCTTGCAGAAAAATAGTTCACAATTTAGGAAAATATTTAAGATATATTATTAAGTAAAGTCACAAATTATAAAATATTATGCCTATAGTATATTTCAGTTTGGTAAAAATAATATATGTATAAATATGCACAGAAAGAAAAACTGGATGAACACCCAGTGAAATGTGAATAGTCACTATTGTTGTGTGACGGGATTGCAGGTGACTTTATTTTCTCTTCCCTTTATTTTCAATTTTCTATAGTTAGCATGCATAATTTTGTGTTTCTTGAATTAAAAGCTGCTGTTGAACAAAACATCCAAATATTGTTTCAAATGACAGCATATGAATGGAAAGATATATTATTTTTCAGAGTATAGATGATAACACTTATGTTCAGATTTTGATGCTTGGAGTAAGAAACTACTGATCTAGTTAAACTTTTTTAATTTTACAAATGAATAAAGGAGAAAGAAGACCTCCCAAAACTGAGATGACTTGTCCAAGAACATTTTTACCAAAAAAAGAAAAGAATCAAAAAAAAGAAAAGAAAAGAATCAAAATTAGAAAACGTAGTTGTAGTTTTAAAATTACATTTGCATTACTTCAAAGTTGACCTGTAGTCTCTATTTGTGTGCACAAAGCCTTGTAATTTTCTCCTAAAGCTAGAGGAAAATGGCCAGACTTGGTACAAGTGAATTTTCCATGGTCTGACGAATAAGTGACTGAAGGTTGACCTTCAGGAATCTCAAGGTCTGGTCTAGAGAGATTATGTTGCATCTCAAGAGGCATTTTCAATGCATTGGTGCAACTAGCTGGCAATTCACCATTTTAGAAAAATTCAGCCTTGCAGGGAAATCTTTCTCGAAATGCCCCAAGTGATTTCCAAGGAGCCTGACACCATCAGTCAACAATCCTGTGTCAGCCAAGCAAAGTGCTTTGGCACAGGAGGGAATGTGTGAGTATTTACACCAGGCATTTTGAACTCATTTCCAGCTGACTCAAAACATACCCCAAAAGTATTGTAGTTAGCCTTAATTTAAGGCACAAAGAAGAGAATCACCCAATGGAGAACAGAAAAGAATCCTCAACAGGGAAATTATCGCATGAGGCTTACCTAACTTTGCATCCAGAGGGCTTTATTCTGCCCTAACTCTGTATTTGTTTTTTCACCTTACCAGACCTGAATTCTACTCTGATTTTCTTTGGATGTTGGCTGAACTGAGAATGCAAGGGAAAACAAAAATAAAGGTCTCACAAAAATCCAGCTAACCATTGCCAGGGGCTGGGAAAAGGAGGGTGAGGAGTGACTGCTTAATGGATAGGGTCTCCTTTTGAGGTGATGACAATGTTCTGGAGCTAGACAGTGGTTATGGTTGCAAAACATTGTGAATGTACCAGCGGCCAGTGGATTTTACACTTTAAAATGTGAAAAAGATGTATTTTATGTTATGTGAGTTCTACCATAAAAAAAAATACAAACGTTAAATGTAGTGCACTGGGGAGAATGATGTGTGTTGGGGGGGTGGTGCGGGCATCATGGATGCTGCAGGGAGATGGATGGAGACTGAGGGTAATAGAGACCCAGCTGGAATCAGTGGGACTTCTGGCTCAGACCTGAGTCCCGATTTTCTTTGGTTAATCCATTTTCAGTTCTTTCTTAGCACTACTTTGGCTTCTAATTCAATTCACCCAAGATTTATACAGAAGTCATAAGCAGGCTGTCTTATAGTCTAATGTAGCGTATTGTTTTTTTTTCCTAGCAGTATGTTTTATTCTATTTTATTCTATTTTATTTTATTTTATTTTATTTTAATTACTTCATTTTATATAAATGCTTTTAGGTGGGTATGCTCTCTCCAATTTCATATGTACTCATGGATCCCTATTATTTTATATTATTCCTGGTTCATTAATTTATTAAAAAAATTTTTTTAATGTTTATTTTTGAAAGAGAGAGAGAGAGACAGACAGAGTGCGAGCAGAGGAGGGGCAGAGAGAGAGGGAGGCACAGAATTCGAAGCAGGCTTCAGGTTCTGAGCTGTCAGCACAGAGCCCAACATGGGGCTCGAACCCACGAACCGTGAGATCATGACCTGAGTTGAAGTCGGATGCCTAACCGACTGAGCCACTCAGGTGCCCCCGGTTCATTAATTTATGATACATGCCTGGCAGGTGAAAATGTTTGTGTTTGCAACACATGATTTTTTAAGGAAATCGTACATGCAAAGCACAATGTTAGCTACAGTTCACTAAAATGAGCTCTTGTTTCATGGAGTATCAGGATGAAGGCACAATGCAAATGGCTTATTATGCCGTGGGCAGAATAAGTGCCCAAATGGTAATGCAAGTTAAGGATATCGGGAACAAAGACAAACACAAAGATCTTGTCATATCTGATTTCCTTCCACTTCTGCCCATTACATGGAGATTTCTACTTCAGCAAAAGTGATTAAAGAAGACAAATGGTGTTTGTTAAGAAGCTAGGAAGAAATACTATCAAATCTGTAACTAATCGTCATTGGGGTTTAACATTTTATCATAACACACTTTTAGCTTGGGCACAAGGAACGTATTTCATCCTTAATGAAAACAACTTGGGCAGAATGAAAAATATGTACACTTGGATTTTTAGCACTATAACAGCAATACTCTCAGGAAATAAAGCTACTATTTATTGAGTCCTCCTGTGTGCTTTACATACGTTATTACCTAGCAAGTTAGTGTATCAGAGGAGAGCGTTGACATTAGGGAGGACACCTTCAATATCTCCCGTTTTCAACTCCAAAATGCAGACATGCCTTTTTGACTTTCTTGAATCACATTTATTTTAAGAATCAGATAAGACATGCGGATATTCTCATGTTCCATTTAAAACACACGTCTTTCCCCTATTAGAATTTTAGCTTTACCCCTGCTTTGATAGCCATTTTAATAAACAAACAAATCAAAATTTCCTTAGTGAAAGATTCCAAAGAACATGAGTAGAGAACAGGAGCTGGTTAAGCTGGACAGATAACTAAGATCATTCACTGTGTAAGCACACGTTCCGGTATATCAGCCTTCTAGAACTGTCCAGAGTGTGCGTATTCTTTACATATTCATATTCTCCTGGAGTGAATGCAAATTTACGCAGCATCATAAGGAAGTTTTATTATTCTATATCCAAAGTTTTTAAAAGTTTGGATCTTTGGACTCGGTAATTCTCCTTCTCAGAATCTATCCTGAGGAATGTGATCGTCAGGTATCCACAAAAAACATGTGAAGGCTGATAATAGTTTTAGTTATAACAATAGGTTAGTTGTAACAATAGTTTTAGTTAAAACTTGCGAAGGCCCGTTATCAGTGTATTGTCGCTGAGCTCCAAATTCATCCTTCTTTGTCTGGCCAAGCCCTGGAAACATTTCTTTTATCTGTTGGTTGGATATGGAGCTGCATCAAGAGGGCGCTGCAGCGAGGTAGTGGCAAGAAGATGACTCCAGGTTTCCGTCCTCCATATAGACGGTCCTCCATATAGACGCGATAAGAGCCCCGCAGGATTAAGGAGGAACTTGACCTGCATCCTCAGGCCATCGCTTCCTGTAAGCAACCTCTTCAGAGCATTTCCAGCCCTCTGTACCCACCAGCAATAGTTGGGTCGCTTCTCCAGAGCAATTGTGCCCCCCCCCCCCCCCCCCACACACAGAGCAGCAAAGGCCGACCAGCTCCTACTCAACCACGCTCACCAGCAGCGATGAACTGCTTTTACAGACAAGTGCCAGCCTGTCCTTCTGCCATAGCAGGCTGCCTGTCATAGCCATTCCCTTTTTGAAGAGATTTGAATCTCAGATGTGGAGTGGGGCCAGGAGGGCTTCTACCCTTAGTTCCTTTATTGTCCCTCTTCCTCAGCCTCCGGGTACCTGCTCTTTGAATTTGTGATTCTGGATCTCTTAGAGTCCATTTTTCCTCTTTTAATAGTTCATTTTTGGGTGTTCAATTTACCCTGTTCAAATAACTACCATAGTTTCTGTTTCCCAACTGGACCTTGACTGATACATAAGTTAGAAATGCAACAATATGGGACTAGTTAAATAAATGAGCAGGTATCCATAGGATGGACTAATACTGTTTTGATTATCAGTTGGTTGCTTGATGAGGTGATGCAGAGCCTGCTTTGAAAGGGTCTTTTCTGCCTTCGTTGGCCTACACTTGCTGTGATTGCCCATGTCCTAGTATCACTGGTCAGAGAAGTACCAAGAGGAGCCTCAGTGAATCCCCTGGGTTTTAGACATTCTTCCTTGTCCCTTTGTACATCAGTCCCAGCTCCGCAAGGAGATCATGATCTATGACCTTTTCCAATGCATCAATTCTTTTCTTTGCTGGTCCACTGGCTCGTGGAACCTGAAGTAACCAGTTGATCATGGCAGCTTCAAGTTCAGTGGGAACATGAATGTGTTCCCTGTAGAAATATCACCCCGTATGGGGAGTCCATCCTATATCTACCTCTTAGATATGCATCCTGAACGCATGCATTCTAGCTACTGGAGAGAAAACCATGTATCAGCTATTGGCTTTGTGCATATAGCAAGTCCTGGAAGACAATGCCCAACCCCACAAGGTCTTGTCCCTGAGCTAGTGCCTTAACTGAGCCTTTAACAGACTAGCCCACCATTCTAGAAGCTTCTGGGCTACAAGGTAAATGGTTAAGTTTAGTGACTTCCATCACTTGCTATCTGCTCTGAGGTCGTTGGCTCAGAGATAATTAATATTCTATCAGGGGGCTTAGCTAGTTTCCCTGGAGAATGGTGCTCTATCAAGGGCTTGGCGTCAGACTCTGCAGCTGACGGGCTGGTAATTCAGCAGTGGATGGTGCAGTCAGTGGTGCATGGCTTCTACTGCCATACTATGAGCGCTATTTACGGGCTTCTGGCATAGGCATCGGGAAGTCTGAAGGGGGGACTACCTAAGAGTCACAGGACAGATCATCCTGTGCATGTGGTCATTGAGAATCTTCTCTGTAGAGGACACTCTTTTGCGGGTGTTAATGTGAGATCTGCTTTGTGCTCGTCCCCATCGGCTCATCCGCATCCCTCTTTTCCAGGCTTCCTTCTCTCTGATCTATGATATCTTTTCTCCTTAGAATGTGCAGAGATGAGGCCCCGTGAGGTACAAGTCTAGTTTAGAAAAGGCTGTGCTGGTTTCTCCGGAGACATGTTCCGGGAACTGTGAGTACTCTTCGATCAAAGTTCATTAGGAACTGTGGGGTGTTTCAGTAAGAAGGTGTTAGAAAGAACCTATCATACGATTTGGGATTTGGTTTGGTGATTGGGAGAAGGCTTAAGAAAGCGTAGATTAGGTCCAGATTGGATGCTGTCACAAAGTGGGGTTACTTCTACAGATATTTTATGGGTGTCATACTGACATTTTATCTGTGCGTGCACAAAATTATGAAGTGGTCTTGCTTTATTTTATCTGGTCACGGCTCCAGAGTAACCTTGTCTGAGGCCAGTATTCTATGAGATTGTCCGTGTCCAACAGGAGAATAACATGTCCAACATGTGAATATCAGATCAGTTCTGAACATGAGAACATCACGTCTGAACGTGAGTTCTTTTTCAGAGATTTCAACTGTCATGTAAGAAGTCTGGCCACCTGGAGGCCACCACACGGAGTGACCACATACATACACATAGAGAGAAATGGCCCAGAGCTGATGTTTCCAACTATTCAAGTCTTCAAACCTGGGTGACAGACATTTGAATCAAGATTTTGAGATGATCTCAACCCCAGCCATTATCTGGCCACAACGGCCTGAGGGCTGCGTGCAATGTCAACTGCCTAGCTGAGCCCGGTTGACCTCTAGATTCATGACGAAGATAATTGTCATGGATTTGAGCCACTCTTCGGGCGGGGGAGGGGGTTGTTGTGCAGTAATAGATAACTGATCCAGTTGTCCTGCAAGCAGTTAGCTTTATAGGCGTGGGGCTCTGGAGAGGGACTTGGCCTTTAGCAAGGAGAAAGCACTTGAAGTCATTGGAATGGATTAAATCACCAGGGAGATAAAGTATACGAAAAAGGGGAAAAAAGACCTTATCCTGAAGGGATCAAAAAGAAAGAAGCAATTACCAGGAGACTGAGAAGAGTGGGTAAGGTGATCAGATGACATCCAAAGAGATGAAGTCAAGGAAGTCACGGTCCAGTGCGCACAGAAAGAAGGGCATTTGCCACAGAGTCAAATGCCTTGGAGGGAGATCAAGTAAGACAAGGATGAAAGTGTCTTTGAATTTAGCAACAACAAGTTTACATTGTTGGCAAAAGTAGTTTCAGGGAAGTCGAGGTGGGGAAGTGGCAGGATGAGGCAGTGATGGGGACAGAGTTCGGAGTTTGGTTGGGATTCTCTCTTATATCTCTCTCTGCCCCTCCCTTACTCACAGTGTTTTCGTCTCTCAAAATAAATAAACAAACTTAAAAAAAATAGTTATAAACTCCTGAGGCATCTCTGAGGGAAGAATAGCTTACTTTTGCCAGAGAAGCCTGGGGAAAATTACTCTAGTCCTAGCCTGCTAATTCATGGCCTGATTGTCACGGCTCCTGTTCCAGTTCACCCACCTTGGGACCCTGCTTATCCAAGTGGGGGTCAAGGCCCCCTCGATGACAGTGTGTGAGTTGCCAGGGGGTTTTGGAGAGAAATTCTTCTCAGTTCAACTTGTAAGTTGATGTTGCTGCAATGGCTTCTTTTGGCTTCTCTAAGCTTCTTTCCCCCACCTTTTCAGGGGGGATCTTACCCCATCTTTTTTTATTATTTGCTCATGGTTTTATTTTCATAGATGTGTGGAGGCAAGCACTCTCATGAAGATGCGAGTAAGGCCTTTAAATGAAGAGTTTACTGTTCAAAGAGCTTAAAATTTATATTTCAAATGTCACTTCCAAATGAAGCTTTACACATGGACAAAACACAATGAACAGATTTGGAAGATGACATAGAGTGTGCATTTTATTTTATTTTATTTATTTTTTTAAATTTTTTTTTTTTTAACGTTTATTTATTTTTGAGACAGAGAGAGACAAAGCATGAACGGGGGAGGGTCACAGAGAGAGGGAGACACAGAATCTGAAACAAGATCCAGGCTCTGAGCTGTCGGCACAGAGCCCGACGCGGGGCTCGAACTCACAGACCGCGAGATCGTGACCTGAGCTGAAGTCGGACGCTTAACCGACCAAGCCACCCAGGTGCCCCTAGAGTGTGCATTTTAAATTCCTATTGCAGGGGCGCCTGGGTGGCTCAGTCAGTTGAGCGACTGACTTCGGCTCAGGTTGTGATCTCACGGTTTGTGAGTTCAAGCCTCACATCCGGCTCTGTGCTGACAGCTCAGAGCCTGGAGCCTGCTTCTGATTCTGTGTCTTCCTCTCTCTCTGCCCTTCCCCCACTCATGCTCTGTCTCTCTCTGTCTCAGAAATAAACATTAAAAAAAATAAATTCCTGTTGCATTCTCGAGCTACCCTTGCTGTAGTCTTTTTATAAATCCTATGGTAACCTTGTAAATACCATCATAGAGTATACTGTTGTACTTAAAAACATTCTTTTGTTAGATGTAAAGTTTAAAGTATACTATTGTTTTTGAAAGTCATTTTTACCCCAAATGTTTATTTACTTATTTTGAGAGAGAGAGAGAGAGAGAGAGAATGAGTGGAGGAGGGGCAGAGAGAGAGAGAGAGAGAGAATCCCAAACGAGGCTTCGTGCTGTCAGCACAGAGCCCAATGAGGGGCTCGATCTCACGAACCATGAAATCATGACCTGAGCCAAAATCACGAGTCAGACGCTTAACTGACTGAGCCACCCAGGCGCCCCTGAAAGTCCCCCTTTTGGCATTTCTTCATATTTTAGAACTCCAGAAGCCTCTACAATGGGAAATTCCTGGACATTTCTCAGCATCTGAGAAAGCCTGCTTGGGACAATAACTTTGACTCTCTGTGGGAGGAATTCTGGGGTGTGGAGGATGATCTCGTGAATGCTCAGAGGGATTTGAAAAGGTAGAAAGAAAACACTCATGTACTGAGCGTGTTTTTATGCTTAGCACTGTACCGGGGGCTTCACTTTCTACATTTAATCATGCGTAGAATGAGGCGGGAGAGCACAAGGTCCTGGGAGAGACGGTGTGAGCTGTCATCAGAAGGGAGACTGTAACATGTGGGACATAAAACCAGCTTGTGATGGGGTTGGGGTAAGGGTGGAGGAAAAAGATCTTGGCACATTTATCCTGCACAAATACTTATGTTATCCTCATTGATGCGGTCTCTGTGACTTTTTCTCTGGGTTCATCTGGTTGGCAGATGGATGCAAATGTCTTTCAGCCCTAAGGAAGCCACCCTGAAGGCACGTATGAATATGGCTTTTCAAGAAATTAAAAAAAAAAAAGAGCTTCAGAGGATTTCTAGTGTGTGTGTGCACACGCTCGTGCTGAACCTACCACCAGTGGAAGGAGGATTTTCAACTGGGAAGATTTCACGTGCTCCTTCAGTGTGGCCCAAGTGAATATATTTTTAGAAATGAAAAGTAGAGCATGTTCCAAAAGTTCTTTTCTTCTGCCATCAGGGATAACAAGTCTTTATTTATAGTGATTTGAGGTCCCCAAATACCTTCAGCAATATTAACGGGGCAAATCGAAAAAAAAATTAAGCAGTAGATGATTAGATCACGTGTTATTTCACGGAGAACTTTATTTCTCTTGCCTTTGGAAAATATAGACCTACTTTTCTCGACTGTGGTTAGAACTAATTCTTTTCTAAGATTTACTTAAATGGAATATTCTTGCAGGGGCAGCAAGAAGATGGTCAGTACAATTGACCTTGTGTCCTGGCCTTTGTGATTCTAAGAAAAATACATCCATAGGTATCAGATGCTATGAATTCGGTAATATTTATTGTACAGGAAGTATATATAGAATGGAAATACACACATACTGGAATATACACCAATACCTAGAAAAATGTTTACCATTGAGCCACTTCTACATACGAGATTCTTTTTTTTTTTTTAATTTTTTTTTAACGTTTTATTTATTTTTGAGACAGAGAGAGACAGAGCATGAATGGGGGAGGGGCAGAGAGAGAGGGAGACACAGAATCGGAAGCAGGCTCCAGGCTCTGAGCCATCAGCCCAGAGCCCGATGCGGGGCTCAATCTCACGGACCGCAAGATCGTGACCTGAGCTGAAGTCGGACGCCCAACCGACTGAGCCACCCAGGTGCCCCTACATACCAGATTCTTTACATATATTCAATACGTCATTTATATTCAATTAATCCTATAAAGTACATGTTATGATCGTTATCTGTTCCAATGGAGTGTCAAAGATACCAAGTAACTTTCCAAGGACACTGCACTGGTTAGTGGCAGAACGGGAAGTTTGAATCTAGGTTTGGCTGACGCTGAAGGTGGTACTCTTTCCTCTCAATCAGTCTATCCATCAAAATCAAAGCAATTACTGGGAATGACAGGATTTGTATTATGAGGAAGGCAGCTATGTTTATTATTCAATAATGTCCACATTCAAAGAACCATTTACTAAGTTTTTACTTTCTTCTGGGAATGATGATAAATGATGTGGAATCTAGAGATCAAAGATGAGGGGTCCCTGCCTTTGTGGAACCCATGGGCCTGAGGGAAAGTCTGAAAAGAGTGTTAATGATTGGGATGCAGGATGTTAGGGGCTATGGGAAAGGTAACAACAAGCTCTGATTGGGGCCTGGGAAAGGTCACAGGCTCTGTGTGCATGTGTAGTGTGTGTGTTTGGGGTAAGTCAAAGGACATTCCAGACAAGGGAACAGCATGTGCAAAGTCAAGGAGTGGAGAGCACATAGAGAGTGCAATGTCAACTTATATGAGCTTATGTGAGAAGCGGCAATTCGTTTGCTTTAACTGGAAAATAGTACTTATGGGTGGCAGGATGATGAGCAATGAGAACAAAAGGACCTGAGAATGGTGAAATCAGGAATTCTACTTTTCATAATGACCATAAACTTTTCCACATTGTCTTGGTAACATAGATATTTTCCTTCCGCTTTTGATTTCTCTCTTTTGAAGACACACACAGCGACAGTCATAGTATTTTCCCAAAGAGGAAAGCAATTAGTACACAAATGTCTGGGGAAAATAGTGTCGCTGGCTATGAAAGCAAAGAAAAAAATTAGTCCAACCAAAGAATAAAACTAATAAAAATATCGATATTGGCCAGGACAAGATGAGGTAGGCTTATTTGTGTTTTGCTGATTGGTCTATAAATTGATTCAAATTTTTATAAAGCTACACACAATACATATTAAGATGTTTGTAATGTTTATGCCCTGTGATTCAATAGCATTAGCTTCGGAACTCTATAATAACAAAATTATTACTAATATTTAGTCCAAGATTCTTTAATGGCCCATCATTAGAATCAGCCTAAGTAGCCATGGTACATCATTTTGATGCAACTTAATGTACCATTAAAAATTACGTTTATGAATAACACTTAAGTGCATTTAATATAATTCCAGCTTAAAAAGTAGGGTACTGAATATATATACATATATATATTTATGTATGTATATTTCTATCTCCTCTTCCCTACTGTTCTACACTCTCTAAAACTGTGCATTAAAAAAAGAAACTGGAAAGAAATCCACAGAACGTTAGTGATGGTATTTGGATTTGGATAGCAGTACTATGGATAATTTTTTTCTTTGTACTTTGATGCATTTTCCACATTTTTAAATGACTTTTTGTAACTTTTATGAAAGAAGTATTACTTTATATTCTTTGTTGATGAACAAGAAAAATGTATTATACAGTCCAATTTTACTTTATGTTTCCTGATGTCTGATAAACTTCTTATATCTATAGCTGGCCAGCAGGTGGATAATTATTTTTTAAAATTCCCCATATTGGCACCTGGGTGGCTCAGTCAGGTAAGCGTCCAGCTCCTGGTTTCGGCTCCGGTCATGATCTCACAGTTTGTGGGTTCAAGCCCTGCTTCGGGCTCTGGACTGGCAGTGTAGAGTCTGATTGGGATTCTCTCTCCTTCTCCTTCTGTCTCTCCTGGGCTCTCCCTCTCTCAAAATAAATAAATAAGCGAATAAATAAATAAATAAATAAATAAATAAATAAAATTCCCAGTATTGGCAAACTTTCTCTAGGCATAACTCTGCTGGGCTTGAATGAGCTCTTCTCCCCCAAGCCACTTGCCTTTTAGACTTTCTAGAAACAGAATTCATGAAAAGTTACAATCTACCATCTATAAATTACTATGTGCTGCAGGATCTATTAAACAGTATGACTCTTTATTTTGTGAACTATACCTCCCAGGATATAATGCCTCACAGCTCGTCTCCACCAAATACACCCTTCTTGAACTGTTGTTTTGTCTAAGATGCTGTCTCTTTGGACATTAAGGTGTTCAGGGAAGCAGAGACGGCAATCCGGTGACTCAGAAAACATCAGCCTTCCACACACCCCGCCTATTTCAAAACATCAAACCTGAACACATCGCATCTCCTTGTCAGGGACGAATAAATACAAAAGACATCAGTGAAGCCTGTACAGATGAACACGGGTTGCGAGAAAACATAAGCATCGTGAAACGGGGGCACAAAGTCACTAAGAGAGAATGAGCCAAGATGAGAAGACACGAGGTTTGTGGGTTGGAGCCCTTGTATCTTTTTGCCCCAGATCCTTCCTGTGCTTTTAATTCCGTCGCTAATAAAGGGTCCAGCAATGTGCGGCTCTTTGACTCTGTGGTATACAGTAATGCGTTCCCCTAGAGCAGTGTTTCTCCACCAGGGATGATCTTGTCCCCTAGGGGAAATTCGACAATGTCTGGAGACAATTCTGGTCACAACTAGGGGGCTGCTGCAACTGGCATCTGGTGTGCGGAGGTCAGAGGTGTTGCTAAATATCCTACAGGACAGAGGCCCAGCCACCCGCAAAAAGAATTATTTGGTCCAATATGTCAACAGGGACAAGACTGAGAAAGCTGCCCTAGATTTTCTCTAGCCTAGAACTTCTATCGATTTTTTTTGTTTAATCCAGGAATGAGAAAACTTATGGGGAAAATAGGCAAAAATATTAGCAGTCCTCCACGGTGTCCAGGACCCCTCAGATCTGGATCGCTTCAGACATTTGCTGTTCATCAGTGTCAGCAGTTTGCTTTTACTTTGTGAAGTTTAGAGATTTCACCGAGACCTATTATTTACATACTTGTTATTTTCTTTGTTCTTTTAAATTTTTTTTATGTTTGTTTGTTTGTTTGTTTATTTATTTTTTCAATTTTTAATGTTTATTTTTGAGAGAGAAAGAGCAGGTGAAGGAGGGGCAGAGAGAGAGGGAGACACAGAATTCAAAGCAGGCTCCAGGCTCTGAGCTGTCAGCACCGAGCCCGATGTGGGGCTTGAACTCAAAAACCATGAGATCATGACCTGAGCAAAGTCGACGCTTAACCAACTGAGCCACCCAGGCGCCCCTCTTTTTTTTTTTTTTTTTAAAGTTTATTTATTTGTTTTGAGAGAGAGAGAGAGTAAGCATGAGTTGGGGAGGGGCAGAGAGAGAGGGAGAAAAGAATCCCAAGCAGGCTCCACACAGGCAGTGCAGAGCCTCATGTGGGGCTCGAACCCACAAACTGTGTGAGGTCATGACTGAGCCAGTTAGATGCTTAACCCACTGAGCCACCCAGGCACTCCGTTTTCTCTTTTCAAAAGCCTATTTTAATCGCTTAGGGTGGAGATGTCTAAGATAGAGATCCCTTTTAATCTGAGTGCTGAACCCTTTTCACTTAAGACATTCCTAGTTAATCCATCCTTCACGCCGATAATCCAAGAAGTCTGAATCCTCCCCATAGTTCTGTCTGCTTCCATCCCCAGTTGGCAGGTTTTCTACAAGCTCTTCCATGTACTTGGGATATAGCAGCTCCTAACAATTTCATAATTAGAACACCCTACTCTTCTGAGCTGTTTACTTCTTAACACTAATCTTTCTGTGGTAAGTCCTAAGTATTCAACTCTGAGTCATTCTTGTAGAGTCAGTATAGAGGACTGAATTATTACAATATTAGAAGACTTATTTCCCAAAGAGCACCAAGAGAGCCTGATGGGCATCTGACTGTAATAATCATAGTCTGTTTTCTATCCAATATGCAGTAGGGTCAGATGCATCGCTTGAAAATTGTCCTGAAAACCAAGTTGACAAGCAGTTTTACTAGAGAATCCTGGGAAGTCACTGGCAAAATCCCTTGATTCTAAGTAGTCCAGACCATGTTCTTGGATGTAAAGGGCATTGTATAAATATCTTTATAACTGGAAAGTTATAAGAGAATGAGTATTACAATAATATGGAATCCCTGAATTTTTATTTATTTATTTATTTAGTTCATTAGGTTTTTGAATTTTTTTTTTTTAATAAAGATAGTCTAGTGTGGGAATAGCCACCATGTACATTTTGATGTAGAATCAGACAGAAATTTTCTGAATTTCTGTAATTTTCAGGGTTTGGTCCTGAAGTAGTGTAGATGCTCATGTCCCCCATTCTAGAGCCTTCATTTAGGTCAGCTTAAATGCAACTTCTCAGGAAGTCCATTCCTGGTATCCTGATTAAAGCATACCTTCTCAGGGCACCTGGGTGGCTCAGTTGGTTAAGTGTCCGACTCTCAATTTTGGCTCAGGCCATGATCTCACAGTTTGTGGGATCGAGCCTCACATCAGGCTCTGCACTGACAAATGGGACCTGCTTGGAATTCTCTACCTCCCTCGTTCTATGCCCCTCCCCCAACTTGCTCTCTCTCTGAAAACTAAATAAACAAAAAAAAAAATTAAAAACAAGACAAAACATACCTTCTCTCCTCCCCCATCACCTTTCTGTACTATCCTAATCCCTTTCTATCCCATGACTCTGATTTTCTATCTAAAAGGCTCTTATTTACTTGCTCATACATTAATCATCTACCACTCCTTATACACTACAATGGTTGCTCTCATTCTATAAGTAACTGAAGACCAGGAACCTGGGAGTTCTTTTTTTTTTTTTCTTCATTTTATTTATTTATTTTTTTAAGTGTATTTATTTATTTATTTATTTAATTTAATTTTTTTTTTTTAACGTTTATTTATTTTTGAGACAGAGAGAGACAGAGCACGAACGGGGGAGGGTCAGAGAGAGGGAGACACAGAATCTGAAACAGGCTCCAGGCTCTGAGCTGTCAGCACAGAGCCCGACGCGGGGCTCAAACTCACGGACCGTGAGATCATGACCTGAGCCGAAGTCGGCCGCTTAACCGACTGAGCCACCCAGGCGCCCCTTAAGTGTACTTATTTATTTGGAGAGAGAGAGAAAGAGAGAGCATGAGCAGAGGAGGGGCAGAGAAAGAGGGAGAGAATCCCAAGCAGGCTCTACGCTGTCAGCGAGCAGCCCCACCACGTGGGGCTCGAACTCACAAACCATGAGATCGTGACCTGAGCTGAAGTCAAGAGTCGGTCAATTAACTGACTGAGCCACTCAGGCACCCCAAGACTGGGAGTTATTTTTAAGTCCTTCTTTTCTTCATTCTTTCCTACAATTCTTCTGTTTCATTGGCTAGTCACGACTGCTCTCATTTCAAACGTGTCTTGAACTTGTCTGCCTCTCTCAGTCTCCACTGACTTCGCCCTAGTCCAAGGCCATCAGCACGGGGTGCGCACAAGCAGCCTCTGCCTGCTGCCCCACTTCACCGTACCCCTTTATAACCCATCAGCCCAGAGGAACTGGAAAGAGTTAATAAAAATACCAATTGCGTGTTTGCTGTCTTGCTAGAACAGAGCCTGTCATAGATGGGATCTCAATAGTATTGGCCGCATGAATGAATAGGCAGGAATAGATAAGCAGAGAGAATGCATTGACAGAAAGCCTTCCTCTGGCTTACCTTACGCCACTTGGTTAAGGTCACAGAACTAGCACGTGTCAGATTTAGGACTAAAACCCAATTTTTCTAAGAATGGTCAAGGGCTTATTTATAGAGAACACGTTGCCATATCTCCTCATTATTTCTGATTCTCCACAAATATGAAGCATTTTATTTTACTTTCATGCACATTGTTCATCTTGATTGGAAAATTGATACTGTTTTACTGTAAAAATTATTACATTGCTGGAGAACATGAAGGAATTAAGGAGCAATTCATAAACCTCCCGTGCATGTAACTTTTACTTTCATCTGTACACTTTTCTCCCTAACTATTATTCTTTCCCATATGTAAGCCTTTATTTTTATAATCAGGAAATATAGAGAGTTATATGACTGTGTAAAGAATTTCATTCTTGGGAAATAATGGCTGGTGATATTTTCATGGAATTTATTCTAATATTGGGTGTATTTGCTTACAATTTGTGTGATATGAATTTCCATAATGTGTGGAAAGACATTTTAGAGGATGCTAACTGTAAGTTTAGGAAAGTAGACTTCATAATTTTAAACATGGTCCATTACAATTAATAAATGTAAGAAATTTGCATATGACTCCCAATCCTCTGAATTTTTATAACAATTGGTTATATATAAGAACTGCAAAATGTTCACTGCTGTAGAAACCTAATTATTTCTTAGAAAAATCCTTTGAGAAAGGGGAAAAAACACTTTACAGCTTTTTTTAATTAAGTAACGTAGCAATAACATAACTCTACCTATGCATCTATATCTATCTTTAGAAGCCACATTAATGTATATAAAATAGTTGCATTTTCCCAAAGACTTTCTTTGCAGGTTGTTTTTGGATATATGTATAAAGTACTAAAGTTATTTATAAATTTCATCACTGGTCTCCACATATAGGCAGTCACTCATATGAAATATATGCTTGAAATGTGTATAGTTGCTATTACATTTGTTATTAAAATAAGCACTTACCTAATATGTAGAGGAATAAATGAAAGAAATTTTGACATCAAAGTTATCCTTTCTTAATTAAATAAGAAAGACGATATTTATTTTATTTTTTACTTAATTAAAAAAGATATTTATGTATGTATGTATGTATGTACATATGTATTTTTATTTGAGAGAGAGAGAGAGTACAAACGGTGGGGGGGTGAGGAGAGTGGCAGAGGGAGAGAGAGAATCTTAAGTAGGCTCCAATTCAGCATGAAACCCAACATGGGGCTCAATCCCAGGATCCTGGGTTCATGACCAGAGCTGAAACTAAGAGCCAGGCACTCAACCGACTGAGCCACCCAGAAACCCATAGATTTGATTTTTAAAGGGATCGCTATACCCAACGTGGGGCTTGAACTCACAACCCTGAGATCAAGAGTTGCATGCTCCACCAACTGAGCCAATCAGGTGCCCCGAGAGACGATTTATTTTAAAATTACATATCATACTCAAACTGCCTTTGAAGGTAATTTCATCTTCCATTATCTACATTTCAAAATGGCTATTGTCTTCTCATTGTTCATCTCTCAGTTCTTTAGGTTATCCACCCCCCCCCCACTCTAACAACCCAAATGAACCCCAATTTGCACCAGAATAATTTGTAACAGGCCAAAGAACTAATTTCATAGCCCATTTTCTTAAAAAAATTTTTTTTTCAAATGTTTGTTTATTGTTGAGAGACAGAGACAGCATGACCTGGAGAGGGGCAGAGTGAGTGGAGACAGCAAATCCAAAGCAGGCTCCACCCTGTCAGGGCAGAGCCTGACATGGGGCTCGAACCCTCAAGCAGTGAGATCATGACCAGGGCCGAAGTCGAGCACCCAAAGGACTGAGCCATCCAGGTGCCCCTTATAGCCCATTTTTCAAAAGCATTATGCACCTGTTTCCAAAAAAGGCATTTCTGACATTTTTAATATAAAATTTAAAAAAGTGTTTAGCATAGCGCTTGGTATAGTAAAAGCACTTGATAATATCTATGACAATGTCTCTTGGCAGCCATGTTTACTGATGACATATATTGGTATTACTAAAGGTTAATGGGATGCCTGTGTCATGCATGATAATGTTATCATTAGGGTCACTACATGTCAGAGCTGGCCTGGGGGAATCATGGTTTATGTTCATTGTCCCCGTGTCTCCTCCAGCCTTACATTTTAGCACTCTCAAAAGGGTCCTAACTTGGGTGGTCCCTTATCTGGTCACCTATGAAGTGCAGAAGGAACTGTGATAAGAAGGCCTGAGGCACCATCACCCATCTCTTGATTTGGCCTCCACACCTTCCAGGCCGAGGGAGAGGGTGAGCCGCCTGAACGGCAGTAAACTTCCCACGTGTGGGAAAGGATATTTCAAATTCACATACGCACCCCAGCGCCTCTATGCTTTGTGGATGAAGAATCAGACAACAATTGAGAAACTGAGACCACAGCATTTATCTCTCTCTTTACCTTTCTGGTCAGGGTATTTAAAAAAATTTTTTAATGTTTATTTATTTTTGAGAGCCAGAGTTCTAGCTGGGGAAGAGAAATCACTGTAGACAAAGAAAACTTGAGGAATGCAGTGATCTAGATGATTTAGATGTTGATCTAAAGAATAAAGATATAACTCTGTACTTAATAATTGGAGAATATACCTCCTTTCAAGAGCACCCAGATCATTTAAAAAAATTTTTAAATGTTTATTCATTTTTTGAGAAAGTGAGGGGGGGTGGGCAGAGAGAAAGGGAGACACAGAATCTGAAGCAGTCTCCGGGTTCTGAAACTGTCGGCACAGAGCCCAACGTGGGGCTCGAACTCACCAACTGTGAGACCATGACCCGAGCTGAAGTGGGATGCTTAACCAACTGAGCCACCCAGGTGCCCCAGGTCAGGGTATTTTTTAGTTGGGTTTTGGTTTTGAACAAAAATTTACCTTTTTTGTCTGCCTTCTCATTTGGCAGACAAGATGGACAAGAATTGTGATCACAGTTGTTTCCAGATATGGCCCAACCTAGTGGCACCTGAGTGACAATCTTTTCCATACCTGCTATTTGTGATTTATGTTGAGGTTGTAGGCACTATTTCCATTCTTGCCTTTTTCTTTTCTTTCCTTTCCTTTCTTTTCTTTTCTTTTCTTGTCTTGTCTTGTCTTGTCTTGTCTTGTCTTTTCATTTCTTTTTCCTTTCCCCTCCCCTCCCTTCCCCTTTCCCCTCCCTTCCCCTCCCCTCCCCTTTCCCCTCTCCTCCCCTACTCTCTCTCTCTCTCTCTCTCTCTCTCTCTCTCTCTTCCTTCCTTCCTTCCTTCCTTCCTTCCTTCCTTCCTTCTTTCTGCTTCAGGGACTGTCAACTCCAAACTGTCCATGTAGTGTGATTACCCTCCAGTCTGGCCTGTGTGTTGCTGTTGTGGTTTGTCAGCACACCTCGATGAAGTGTTATAACTTGAAATTGTGTTTCACTCTGTCTCTTGGGTCTTTATGACAATGTCAAATGGATGCACCATGTCAAAAACAGTCCTCTTTGCTGTCCTGTCTTACAGAAAGCTCGGCGTGGCTCCAAAATTCTTGGATTTAGTACTGGCTACATAATTTTGGGCGCTTAGTGAATGGACAGTGTAGGGTCTCTTTTCGTTCAAAAATTCCTAAGAATTTCAAGATGGCAAGATTAGAACATTAAATCAAGCACCTGTTGGGGCGCCTGGGTGGCGCAGTCTGTTTAGCGTCTGACTTCAGCTCAGGTCACGATCTCGCTGTCCGTGGGTTCCAGCCCCGCGTCGGGCTCTGGGCTGATGGCTCAGAGCCTGGAGCCTGCTTCCGATTCTGTGTCTCCTTCTCTCTCTGCCCCTCCCCCCTTCATGCTCTGTCTCAAAAATAAATAAACGTTAAAACTTTGTTCTTTAAAAAAAAAAAAAAAATCAAGCACCTGTGCAGTTGGCCCTGCTTGGGTCTTCCCTTTTTTAGCCTCTTTCATTTCCCTTCCGACTAACAGTTACGAGCCACTTATTATGTATGAGGCACTATGCTTACTTTGGAAAATAAAAATATGCTTACTTTTAGATTCCAAGATCCCTACTGTTAGATTCTGGTGGTTAACATCCCCACAAGGTAGATGAAATAACACACACATTTTGGTTATATATTGTTTCCCTTTAGATCAAATGCTCAGCTATAATTTTCTAGACATCAGTCTTAAGTTGCAAATCCTCTCCTCCATGTTCATATGATCTATGTATTAACTGTAGGAACCCAGCAGTCTCAGTCTCCCCGGATCTCTTACCAACCCATGCTTTGCCTGTTCCATTTCTACAGAGAAGTTTATTCATGGCTGGGTGACAGACCATGTTAATAAAGTGGTTGTTGAAATGAGTTTAAGGCAGGGGTTCTAACTCAGCTGCCTTCAGGGATTGGGCAGATCATATACCATAAGAAGTAGAACCACCAGAAAGGAATTGACTCGTGACTGCAGAGAAAAAAGATGCCTACTCACTATAGAGGGTTATTGCCATGTGAGGTGTGGTCACAGTGTGGTCAGATCTTTTCAAACAAAAGTTAGAAATCTAAAAAAATTATACGAAATGCTCTTTTTCTGTTGTCAATTAATTTCTTCTTTAAAAAATCTCAACATGGGCAGAAAAAACTAACTGCAGCCAAAAGTTAACCCAAGAGATGTCAGTTTCTAATTTTTCTTTTTAGTCAGATCTATTGAGATATAATTCGTCTGTAATTAAATTCACTCTTTTATGTGTATAGTTCTGAGTTTTGACAAACACCTACATTTGTGTAACAACTACCACAAGCCAGATATAGGACAAATCCATCATCCCCAAAAGTTCCCTGTGTCTCTTGTGGTCAGTTTCTCCAGCTCCTATGGTATGTTTTCTGTCTTTATAGTTTTGCCTCTTCTAGAATGCCATATAAATGAAATCATTCAGTATGTAGACTTTGGAGACAGGGCTCTTCACTTAGCAGAAAGCATTTGAGATTTAGCCATGTTGTTCTATGTATTTGGGTGATTTTTATCTAATTTTCAAAGGCATTTTTCCTTCCTCCCTCCCTCCCTTCCTTCCTCCTGTCCTTCCTTCCTCCCTCCTTTCCTTCTTTTCTTTCCTTCCTTCTTCCCTTCTTTCCTTCTTTCCTTCCCTTCTTCCTTCCTTCTATTCTCCCTTCTCTCTTTCCTTCTTCCTTTCTCTCTCTCCTTTTGGATAACAATTATACAAAAGTAGATTAATCTTGATACTTGTTTCATAATACACCATTATTGACCTACACATGCCTTTTAGTTTAAGAGCTTTATTAAGATGAAATCGATATACAATAAACTGCATATACTTGTACAACTTGAAAACTTAGATGGATGAACACTATCCCTACCACTGTCACTGCATTTTCCAGAATTTCACGTAAACGAAATAGTACAGCAGGTGCACTTTTTCTGTCTAGCTTCTTTCACTCAGCGTGATCATTTTGAGATTCATACATGTTGTGTGTCAATAGTTGATTTTTTATCATTGTCTAGTAGCTTTCCGTCATAAGGATCCGTTGCAATTTCTCTACTCACTTGTTGATGGACATTTGGGTCATTTCCAGTTTGGGTTGCTGTAAACCTTCGTGTAAAAGCCTTTCTAAGGACATAGGCTTTCATTTCTCTTGGGTAAATATCTTAGAGTGGAATAGCTATGAGTTAAGACGTTGCCAGACTGTTTTCCAAAGTATGTACCATTTCACACTCCCACCAGCTGTGTATGAGCATCCTGTTTCTTCCTCCCCCAACCCTTGGTATAACCAGGTTTAAAAATTGTAACCATTTTAATAATTGCATAATGGTATCTCACTGGTTTTAATAGCGTTTCTCTAATGACTAATGATGTGGAGTGTCTCTTCTGGTCCTTATTTGGCATCATTATTTTTTTTTTATGAAATATCCATTTAAGTCTTTTGCAAGTTTTTTTATTGGGTTGTTTTCTTATTATTAACTTTTGAGAGTTGTTATAAATATTCTGCTATGTATTCTGATTATGAGTCCTTTTCCAGAGATATAATTTGCAAATTTTTCTGCCAGTCCATGATTATCTTTTCATGGTCTTAACAGGGTCTTTTGAAGAGCAGACACTTATAATTTTAGTAAAGTCCCATTTATAAATCTCTTCCTTATGGATTGGCCATTTGGTGTTATGTCAAAAAAACTCTGCTTAATCCATAGCCTTCTGTGTTTTCCTCTGGACTTTTTATATTTTCAGGTTTTACCCTAGGTCTATCGTCTGCTTTGAGTTAGTTTTTGTATATGGTGTAAGATGCAGATTGAAATTCTTTTTTTAATGTACACATACCTAATTGTTCCAGCATAATTTATTGAAAAGATTATTGTTTTTCCACTAAATTGTCTTTGCACCTTTGTTGAAAATCCTTTGACCATAGATGTGTGGGTCTATTTCTCATTTCTCTCTTCTGTTCCAGCTGACTGGGATAAGCTGTCGGCTTCTCAAGTTCCCTCTCTGTCTCGGTCTTTCCCACAGCCTCTCCCCATTCCCGATATTTGTCGGTTCCCCCAGATCAGCAATGGACTTCCGACATCATAAATGTCTTGTCTTATGACTGGGGTCAGCACAGGTATCAGTGTCCCATGCCAGGTACTGGGGGTGGAGTGCGGCATCTTGGCTTTCACTCCTGCAGTGAGCGTGGCCTAATCAGGGCCTTCAAAATCAGGGTAAAAAGTTATGGTCAGGAAGGTCCCTATGGCGCTGCAAGTTGGATGTTCTCCACCATGAGAATATAAGGTTTTTGTCTCTCCAATACCGGAGAACATATCGGGCATTGACATACTACAAGATCATACTCTGCAAACGTCTATCCGTGAACTCTGCTTCTGGGTAAGAGTAATCAAACCAGTACTGAAGGGGAAAACCAACTGGGAGCCCTAGCGGAGAGCGTTAACTGTCAAGCAATGTAAACTGGGGGCATAAAGGAATAGGAGAAAGTATCTGAGAACTGCACTGAATAGATATTGTACGCCCTGTCCACAGTGTTTTCAACAGTCCAGTATGGCCGGTAAAAAAAAAAAAAAAGCCAATTGACTGCGGACTACCCAGAATTGAACAAGGTGATGACCCCGTCAATACAGCTGTGTCCAACATTGTATTTGTGACCACAGAAGGCACTGTGACGGAGACAACAGAAGGAGAGAATGCCCCTGGGATTTTGGTCCCAACTTTAGAAGGGGCAGAAACCTCTCATGGAACACAGCACCTAGCCGTGTACAAGCGCTCCTCCAGCTAAAGCCTCTCACAGAGCAACAGCAGGTCACGGGAAGAACTTTCTTCCTGTTAAGGGATGGGTTGAGACTATGTTCCATTGACCCCTGCTGTTGCTCAAACTCCTACTTTGATTAAGCGGCATACCTATTTGCAGCAGAGGGCCACGCTCTCTATCAGCCCACTGTCTCTAGAAATGGGGGCACTTCTGGGCCCTGTTGAGAGCATAGATCCTCCGAATGCTCCTGCCTCTGTTCCTGTGGCCCCTGCAGGGAGGCAACGAGGAGATTCCCACTCCTGCCTGTTACACAGATGGGTCTAACGGGGCAAACCACCCACGTGCACTGCAGTTACTATTCAGCCCAACACTGACACCATCTGGATGGAAACAGGAATGAATCACGCATGGCTGCCAATAGGCTGGACCGTGAGCAGTTTGGCAGGTGATTGATTACGCATGCACTCTGACCCTTAACCCTTTTCATTTAGAGTTGGGCTATTTAAAAAAAGATTGACCCTATGGCTTGAACAATGGGAAGCCAAGAGGCATATGATCATAAACAAGCCCTTGTTAGGGGCAAGATATGTGGAAAGACATTTGGATTTGTCTGCAAGAGCCTGAGGCAGTCCTTACTGTTTTCCATATTCAGACTCTTAAGGCACTGACATACTCTGGCAATGGGGCAGTTGATGCCTTAGCCTAGGCAAAGTCATAACATATAACCCTTCAGGAGATACAGCAGATTGGGTACATAGAAGGAGCAGCCACTGCAGTGCCCAGGTGGGATGGCGTATTGCCAAGGATGCTTGATTGCCCTTGAAGCACAGTGATTCAGTCAATGCAGTAACAGCACGTCCTGTGTATTCTGAACGATGCCCAAGGCAACTACCAAAGGAGTCTGGGGGTCATCCTCTGGAGTTCTCAACCAGTGAGGGATTGGTAAATTGATGATTTTATTTTGGTCCCCTGCCTCCCACTGAGGCCTTCGTTTGTGAGGATACCTTATTTGCCTAACCCAAGCTTTCCCCGTTGCCATGCAAACCAGACCACCGCCATTAGGGGATGAGAGAAACTGAGTACCATGTTTTGATACCCTCGCTAAATAAACAGCGATCAGGGGTTAGATACTAAGGGTCACGATGTATGAGACTGAGCAAAAGAACAGGACGTTGAACAAAGATCCCATTGCCCCTACACCTGCAGGTAGCAGGTTTGGTAGAAAGGAAAAGTAATGGTAAAGCAGCAGATTAAATTTCCAGTAAGTAAAACTGCCTCGGCTAGGCAAACTAAAGTACTATCCCAGGATTTGCTACATTTGAATGATCAATAGGTCCTATTGTTCTGTATACCACACTGGGGACACCTGCTGAAACACCGAACGATTTTATTTATTTATTTATTTATTTATTTATTTATTTATTTTTAAGCAGCCAATATTTGAAATGTATGGCAGCCAATATTTGAAATGTATGGAAGTTGCAGGAGACAGCCGTTGCCCCGACTCTCACTGTGAATCAACATGCCGTGCTGCTGAAAACACCAAGCCCCCCCATGCCAGGGAGAGATGTTACCTGCTGGAATCTTCAGTAGGACATCCCACCTGGAGAGGTGAGTTCCTCTGTACCTCTGGGTGAGGAACAATTACTCAGTCTCTACTGGGATCCCTTTATCGTGCTGCAAGCTGGACTTATTGAAACACATGCTACCTGGAATGCAACTTGCAGCATTGAAGGAGGGGAAAAGGAGGGGACCCTAGTCTGGCATATCCCACCCCCAGTCCATCTCCTGATACCTGACAGTGCTGCCTTCTGTGGCCAACATGTATGGTGTGTACAACCAGGTGAAGTGCCTAACGCTGCAAGCCACATTGACTTCTGCTGATCAGGCCTCAAGTGTAATTCTTTTTTTTTTTTTTTTAATGTGTATTTATTTATTTTGAGAGAGACAGAGAGAGATAGAGAATGAGAGAGAGCCCATGTGCAAGCCAAGAAGTGTCAGAGAGAGGGAGAGAAAGAGAATTCCAAGCAGGCTCTGCACTGTCAGTGCAGAGCTTGATGGGGGGCTCAAACTCATGAACCATGAGATCATGACCTGCGCCGAAATCGGGAGTCAGACGCTTGAACAACTGAGCCACCCTGATGCTCCCCACAAGTGTTAATTCTTATAGAAGGGAAAGACTGTCCCATACAAGTTTGTACTAATTATCTTTTTGATCTGAAACTTCTGCTGCTCCTGTGGTATCCAGTCATGGGCACCTGATGGAAATATGTTTCTATAGTGGGTCCACTTGTGTGCCCCACAAAGGAATCAATCTAACTGCTGGGTATGTGGTCAGGTGTCCCTCTCTGGGTCTTCAGGACTGCTATGGTGGATACCCCCCGCCCCCCCTCAGGGCTCGGAATTGGAAGGCACTAACACAATACATTAACGGAGAATAAGCTAGGATAGGCACACTTAATTCATAATATTACCCATAGTGACCCCAAAACCTAGCTTGTGATACACACTATTAACAGCTTTGGGCATGGGTATTCTTTTTCTGTCAATCAGACTATGCAGGGAGCCTATCTAACTGCTCATCAGAGGATTGCTAAAAGTACCACCATCAGAGCCATGGTGGCCACACTCAAATTTGGGATGGGTTCGTGTGGCTTACCCTGGGTATTGAACATTTGAGCACGCCCACACTCTTATGCTGAGAATGGAAAAACCACTCTAAACAGAGCCAACACATACAGGATATAGGATGAATATCACCAGAACCATGCAATCATTCTGTAACATTAAAGGATATTGGCCGGTTTGGTACTGATTGGTCATGCTGCTCAGGGATTTACCGGGTAGCTCCAGATCAGTCCCAGTCGTTGTGTGGCACAAATCTTCGACCATGACACTCAACTGGGTGGTTGGGCTGCTGCGCCCTGCATTTTCCCTGGACAGAAGGGACAATCCATCTGACAATAACAAAAGTTGCCAACTTCCCTCTCCTCAAGGTCAGGTGGAGATATTCAGTTTTCCACTGGTATAGTCATCTGGCCACCATCTTTATTCCCTACATTGACCTGAAAGACATGTAAACACGTAGAAGCCCTTAATGAATTCACCCAGCAAGCCTTAAATGATAGCTGGCTGAACTCTGAAATGTCTGTAATGAGAAAAGCTGTCCTCCGAAATAGGACAGCCTTGGACATTAATACCGCCTTACAAGGAGACCCCGGGCTATTATCCAAGCAAGATGTTGTGTGGTCTTAGCTGATGAGTCTGCTAATGTATCATCTTTTTTTTTGTTTTTAAAGTTTATTTATTTTGAGAAGAAGAGAGAGAGAGCGTGCAAATACGTGGAGGGGAGGGGCGAGAAGGAGGGAGAGAGAGAGAATCCCAGGCAGGCTCTGAGCTGTACAAAGAACCATGAGATCATGACCAGAGCTGAAATCAAGAGTCAGACTCAACTGACTGAGCAAGCCAGGAGCTCTGTATTATCTTTATTAAGACACGTGAGGATACAAACGAACATTCTGAATGATTTGACTGTCAGCCTAGGGGACTTAATAAATCAGTGGTTTGGATCATGGGGCTCTTGGTGAAAAAAAAATTGGGAATTGTTGTCTTAATCTATGTTTTCTCTTGCATGTGCCTATATTAAAAAAAATTTAATGTTGATTTATTTTTGAGAGAGACAGAGTACGAGTGGGGGTTGGGCAGAGAGAGAGGGAGACACCGAATTCAAAGCAGGCTCCAGGCTCCACAATGTCAGCACAGAGCCTAATGCCGGGTTCAAAACCACGAGCTGTGAGTTCATGCCCTGAGCCAATGTTGGACACTTAACTGACAGAGCCACCCAGGTGCCTATATTGTGGCTGTGGTATCTGCCTCCTGTATTGTCAGCCATCAGCTGAGTCACCTCCAAGCTAATGAAACCCTGGCTAATTGTTCAGGGCACATGATGAAAGAGGGGAAGTATGTAAGATTGCAAGAGCCAGTCACCAGCAGTGGAGGGCTGGAGGAGGTCATGTAGAGGACATGACTGCCAGTTGACCCTCCAGCTGGCCCTGAGGAAGTCAGAGCCCCCCCCCCCCCCCCAACCTCATCTTTGCAAACTACACTCTGCCTGCCATCCTCTTAGGTGGAGCCATTTTCAAGGACACAGCCTTGAGAGAGCAATGTATTGTTGAGACCATTTGAACTGCATTCAGGCCTGCATATGAACTCTGAAGATTCCAGCGGGTATGTGCAGAGATCCACTTGTCTGGAGGTTGCTGAAGACAAACCTGATAAGTAAGTATGTTCCCTTGTTTGTTAAAACTGCCACCTGGGGTGCCTGGGTGGCTGAGTCGGTTAAGTGTCCGATTCTTGATTTCGGCTCAGGTCATGATCTCAGGGTTCCTGAGTTCGGGCCCTGTGTGGGGCTCTGTGCTTCTGGCAGAGCCTGTTTGGGATTCTCTCTCTCTCTCTCTCTGTCTCTCAAAGTTAATAAATTAAAAAAAAAAATCTTAAAAAATACACAAAAACCTGCCACCTACCAAACTGCAGCGGACTGCCTCTTTCTTCCATGCTTCCCGCCCTTGTGTGGTTGGAGGCCAGTTTCAAGTTCACCCCAGGGGAGCTCTGAGGTGTTGGACCAACATGGCCATACCATTAGGGGTCCTGATTTGTGTTTCCCACGATGAGATTGGGTCTTTTTTCATATGTCAATTGGCTATGTTTCCTTCTTTTGTGAAATGACCGTTCACGTTTTTGTTCATTTTTCTCTTGGGTTACAGCCCATTTTATATCTTTATGTACGAAATATTTGTTCAAATCTTTTGTCTTTTTTTCTTTTTTCCTTTGTTGGGGTACGTGTCTTTTTGTTGAAAGGTAGAAGTTCTTTGTTTTTTATACTCTTATAAAGTCTTGTGTGAAAAGTAAATCTAGTTTCTTCGAAACATCTTTTGATGAATAGAATTTTTGTTTATTTATTTATTTAAAATTCTTTTTAAAATATGAAATTTATTGTCAAATTGGTTTCTATACAACACCCAGTGCTCACCCCAAAAGGTGCCCTCCTCAATACCCATCACCCACCCCCCATCAACCCTCAGTTTGTCTTCAGTTTTTAAGAGTCTCTTATGCTTTGGCTATCTCCCTCTCTAACCTCTTTTTTTTTTTTTCTTCCCCTCCCCCATAGACTTCTGTTAAGTTTCTCAGGATCCACATAAGAGGAAAACATATGGTATCTGTCTTTCTCTGTATGACTTATTTCACTTAACATAACACTCCAGTTCCATCCACGTTGCTACAAAAGGCCATATTTCATTCTTTCTCATTGCCACGTAGTATTCCATTGTGTATATACACCACAATTTCTTTATCCATTCGTCAGTTGATGGACATTTAGGCTCTTTCCATCATTTGGCTATTGTTGAGAGTGCTGCTATAAACATTGGGGTACAAGTGCCCCTATGCATCAGTACTCCGGTATCCCTTGGGTAAATTCCTAGCAGTGCTATTGATGGGTCATAGGGTAGGTCTATTTTTAATTTTCTGAGGAACCTCCACACTGTTTTCCAGAGCAGCTGCACCAATTTGCATTCCCACCAACAGTGCAGGAGGGTTCCCATTTCTCCACATCCTCTCCAGCATCTACAGTCTCCTGATTTGTTCATTTTGGCCACTCTGACTGGCGTGAGGTGATATCTGAGTGTGGTTTTGATTTGTATTTCCCTGATGAGGAGCGACATTGAGCATCTTTTCATGTGCCTGTTGGCCATCTGGAGGTCTTCTTTAGAGAAGTGTCTGTTCATGTTTTCTGCCCATCTCTTCATTGGATTATTTGTTGTTTTGGGTGTGGAGTTTGGTGAGCTCTTTATAGATTTTGGATACTAGCCCTTTGTCCGATATGTCATTTGTAAATATCTTTTCCCATTCCATTGGTGTCCTTTTAATTTTGTTGATTGTTTCCTTTGCAGTGCAGAAGCTTTTTATCTTGATGAAGTCCCAATAGTTCATTTTTGCTTTTAATTCCCTTGCCCTTGGGGATGTGGCAAGTAAGAAATTGCTGTGGCTGAGGTCAGAGAGGTTTTTTTCCTGCTTTCTCCTCTAGGGTTTTGATGCTTTCCTGTCTCACATTCAGGTCCTTCATCCATTTTGAGTTTATTTTTGTGAATGGTGTAAGAAAGAGGTCTAGTTTCATTCTTCTGCATGTTGCTGTCCAGTTCTCGCAGCACCATTTGTTAAAGAGACTGTCTTTTTTCTATTGGATATTCTTTCCTGCTTTGTCAAAGATGAGTTGGCCATACTTCTGTGGGTCCAATTCTGGAGTCTCTATTCTATTCCAGTGTTCTCTGTGTCTGTTTTTGTGCCAATACCATGCTGTCTTGATGATTACAGCTTTGTAGTAGAGGCTAAAGTCTGGGATTGTGATGCCTCCCACTTTGGTCTTCTTCTTTTTCAATATTACTTTGGCTATTCGGGGTCTTTTGTGGTTCCATAAAAATTTTAGGATTGCTTGTTCTAGCTTCGAGAAGAATGCTGGTGTAATTTTGGTTGGGAATGCATTGAATATGTGCATTGCTTTGGGTGGTATTGACATTTTAACAATATTTATTCTTCCAATCCATGAGCATGGATTTTTTTTTTCCATTTCTTTATATCTTCTTCAATTTCCTTCATAAGGTTTCTATAGTTTTCAGACTACAGATCTTTTACATCTTTGGTTAGGTTTATTCCTAGGTATTTTATGATTTTTGGTGCAGTTGTGAATGGGATCGTTTCTTTATTTGTCTTTCCATTGCTTCATTCTTAGTGTATAAGAATGCAACTGATTTCTGTACATTGATTTTGTATCCTGCGACTTTGCTGAATTCATGTATCAGGTCTAGCAGACTTTTTGTGGAGTCTGTCGGATTTTCCATGTATAATATCATGTCATCTGCAAAAAGTGAAAGCTTAATTTCATCTTTGCCAATTTTGATGCCTTTGATTTCCTTTTGTTGTCTGATTGCTGATGCTAGCACTTCCAACACTATGTTAAACAACAGCGGTGAGAGGGCACATCCCTGTCATGTTCCTGATCTCAGGGAGAAAGCTCTCAGTTTTTCCCCATTGAGGATGATATTAGGTGTGGGCTTTTCATAAATGGATTTTATGATGTTTAAGTGTGTTCCTTCTATCCCGAGTTTCTCAAGCGTTTTTATTAAGAAAGGATGCTGAATTTTGTCAAACACTTTTTCTGCATTGATTGACAGGATTGTATGGTTCTTATCTTTTCTTTTATTAATGTGATGTATCATTGATTTGTGAATGTTGAACCAGCCCTGAAGCCCAGGAATGAATCCCACTTGATCATGGTGAATAATTCTTTTTATATGCTGTTGAATTCAATTTGCTAGTATCTTACTGAGAATTTTTGCATCCATATTCATCAGGGATATTGGCCTGTAATTCTCTTTTTTTACTGGGTCTCTGTCTGTTGTAGGAATTAAAGTAATGCTGGCTTCATAGAATGAGTATGGAAGTTTTCCTTCCCTTTCTATTTTTTGGAATAGCTTGAGAAGGATAGGTATTATTTCTGCTTTAAATGTCTGGTAGAATTCCCCTGGGAGGCCATCTGGTCCTGGACTCTTATTGTTGGGAGATTTTTGATAACTGATCCAATTTCTTTGCTGGTTATGGGTCTGTTCAAGCTTTCTATTTCTTCCTGTTTGAGTTTTGGGAGTGTGTGGGTATTTAGGAATCTGTCCATTTCTTTCAGGTTGTCCAGTTTGTTAGCATATAATTTTTCATAGTATTCCCTGATAATCGCTTGTATTTCTGAGGGATTGGTTGTAATCATTCCATTTTCATTCATGATTTTATCTATTTGGGTCATCTCCCTTTTCTTTTTGAGAAGCCTGGCTAGAGGTTTATCAATTTTGTTTATTTTTTCAAAAAAACAACTCTTGGTTTCATTGATCTGCTCTACAGTTTTTTTAGATTCTATATTTTTATTTCTGCTCTGATCTTTATTATTTCTCTTCTTCTGCTGGGTTTGGGGTGTCTTTGCTGTTCTGCTTCTATTTCCTTTAGGTGTGCTGTTAGATTTTGTATTTGGGATTTTTCTTGTTTCTTGAGATAGGCCTGGATTGCAATGTATTTTCCTCTCAGGACTGCCTTCGCTGCGTCCCAAAGCATTTGGATTGTTGTATTTTCACTTTCATTTGTTTCCATATATTTTTAAATTTCCTCTCTATTTGCCTGGTTGACCCATTCATTTTTTAGTAGGGTGTTCTTTAACCTCCAGGCTTTTGGAGGTTTTCCAGACTTTTTCCTGTGGTTGATTTCAAGCTTCATAGCACTGTGGTCTGAAAGTATGCATGGTATGGTCTCAATTCTTGTATACTTATGAAGGCCTGTTTTGTGTCCCAGTATGTGATCTATCCTGGAGAATGTTCCATGTGCACTCGAGAAGAAAGTATATTCTGTTGCTTTGAGATGCAGAGTTCTAAATATATCTGTCAAGTCCATCTGATCCAATGTATCATTCAGGGCCCTTGTTTCTTTATTGATCCTGTATCTAGATGATCTGTCCATTGTTGTAAGTGGAGTATTAAAGTCCCCTGCAATTACCACATTCTTATCAATAAGGTTGCTTATGTTTGTGATTAATTGTTTTATATATTTGGGGGCTTCCGTATTCGGTGCATAGACATTTATAATTGTTAGCTCTTCCTGATGGATAGACCCTGTAATTATTACATAATGCCCTTCTTCATCTCTTGTGACAGCCTTTAATTTAAAGTCAGTTTGTCTGATATAAGTATGGCTACTCCAGCTTTCTTTTGACTTCCAGTAGCATGATAGATAGTTCTCCATCCCCTCACTTTCAATCTGAAGGTGTCCTCAGGTCTAAAATGAGTGTCTTGTAGACAGCAAATAGATAGGTCTTGTTTTTTTATCCATTCTGATACCCTATGTCTTTTGCTTTGAGCATTTAGTTCATTTACACTCAGTGTTATTATAGAAAGATATGGGTTTAGAGTCATTGTGATGTCTGTAGGTTTCATGCTTGTAGTGATGTCTCTGGTACTTTGTGGTCCTTGCAGCATTTCACTCACAGAGTCCCCCCTTGGGATCTCTTGTAGGGCTGGTTTAGTGGTGACGAATTCCTTCAGTTTTTGTTTGTTTGGGAAGACCTTTATCTCTCCTTCTATTCTAAATGACAGACTTGCTGGATAAAGGATTCTCGGCTGCATATTTTTTCTGTTTGTCACATTGAAGATCTCCTGCCATTCCTTTCTGGCCTGCCAAGTTTCAGTAGATAAATTGTCACTAGTCTTATTGGCCTCCCTTTATATGTTAGAGCATGTTTATCCCTAGCTGCTTTCAGAATTTTCTCTTTATCTTTGTATTTTGCCAGTTTGACTATGATATGTCATGCAGAAGATCGATTCAAGTTAGGTCTGAAGGGAGTTCTCTGTGCCTCTTGGATTTCAGCTATGATTTGTTCAAGTACACCTTCAGCCCCTTTCTCTCTCTCTTCCTCTTCTGGAATTCCTATTATATAGATACTGTTCTGTTTGATTGGATCACTTAGTTCTCTAATTCTCCCTTCACACTCCTAGATTTTTTAATCTCTCTTTTTCTCAGCTTCCTCTTTTTCCATAATTTTATTTTCTAATTCACCTATTCTCTCCTCTGCCTCTTCAATCGAGCTGTGGTCGCCTGCATTTTATTTTGCATTTTTTAGCTCCTCATGACTATTTCTTAGTCCCTTGATCTCTGTAGCAATAGAGTCTCTGCTGTTTTCTATACTTTTTTCAAGCCCAGTGATTAATTTTATGACTATTATTTTAAATCCATTTTCTGCTATATTGCTTAAATCGTTTTTGACCAATTCATTAGCTGTCACTACTTCCTGGAGTTTCTTTTGAGAATTCTTCCCTTTCGTCATTTTGGATAGTCCCTGGGGTGGCACAGCACTTCAGGGCCCTTCCCCTGTGCTGTCTGGAGTAAGTTGTGTTGGTGGGCGGGGCCACAGTCAGACCTGATGTCTGCCCCCAGGCCACCGCTGGGGCCACGGTCAGACCAGTGTGTACCTTGTCTTCCCCTCTCCCAGGGGCGGGACTCACCATGGTGTGGTGTGGCCCCCGTCTGGGCTACTTGCACACTGCCAGGCTTGTGGTGCTGGTTGGATGGGATCTGGTGTATTAGCCGGGGTGGATCCGCAAGGTGCACAGGGGCGAGAGGGGCAGGCTTAGGTCATTGGTCCCCTGCGGGAGGGGCCCTGCGGCACCAGGAGGGAGGCAGACCGATCAGAGGGATGGATCCACAGAAGCACAGCGCTGGGTATTTGTGCGGTGCCAGCAAGTTCCATGCCGGGAACTGGTTCCCTTTGGGATTTCGGCTGGGGGATGGGCGAGGGGGACGGCACTGGCGAGCTCCTCTGTTCCCCGCCAAGCTGAGCTCTGCGGTCCGGGTCTCAACAACTCTCCCTCCCGTTGTCCTCTCGTTCTCCTGCTCTCCGACAAGAGCTGTTGACTTGTAACCTTCCAGATGTTAAGTCCCGCTTGCTGTCAGAACTCACGGAGTCGGGCCCCTCCGCTTTTGCCGGCCAGACTCGGGGGCTCTGCCTTGCCAGGGGTGGGGGGGCCGCCCTCCCGCCGCCCCGGCTCCCTCCCACCGGTCCGTGTCGCGCGCACCGCCTCTGCGCCCTTCCTGCCTCTTCCGGGGGCCTCTCGTCTACACTTGGCTCCGGAGAGTCCGCTCTGCTAGTCTTCTGGTGGTTTTCTGCGTTATTTAGGCAGATGCGGGTGGGATCTAAGTGATCAGCAGGACCAGGTGAGCCCAGAGTCCTCCTATGCCACCATCTTCCTCCTCTAAAAAATTTTTTTTTAATGTGTATTTATTTTTCAGTGAGAAAGAGAGACAGAGCATGAGCAGGGGAGGGGCAGAGAGACAGGGAGACACAGAATCCGAAGCAGGATCCAGGCTCCGAGCTGTCAGCCCAGGGCCCGACTCAGGGCTCGAACTCACAAACTCTGAGATCATGACCTGAGCTGAAGTCGGTTGCCCAACTGACTGAGCCCCCCAGGTGTCCCTACAATAAAATTTCTTAATGTCTTTAGACATTCTCAAGTTGAAGAACCCCTCAGGGCATCTTGAAATACAAGTGCCTTTATCAGCTCTATCCTGACTGTTGCAGTGACAATACAGTGTATGCATAGGGAAAAACTAGGTGAGTATCATCCTTACAGAGCTTTGTTTTAAGCCATAGTGTTGAATGTGCTACATGCAACTTTGGCTGGAACCTTTGTACTACTCCTTAGATTCTCAGTGGGTCAGATCTGTGCACAAATCCACTTGCGAAGCCACAAGCTGCTCTGGTGTAAATGGGCCACTGGGATCCATTACAGAACAGAGCTTTCTCTTGCCAAGGTCAGTGGCTATCGCCAAAGTAACCAGAGAATGCCAGTGTCTTCCCTCTCAAAAAGGCAGCCTGTTTTGCAACGTTAAATTACAGCACTCTTTGTCCCTTTCCTTCTTTTCAGTGATGGAAATCGTTTTTGTTTATCATTCTAAATCAGAGATGACCACCCTTCGATGAGAAGTTTTGATAAAGAGAAAAGTTTTAAAATTGTGCTCAGAAAGTAGCCACTTCTTCTTTCAGTCAATTTTATTCAGGAAAAGTTGAGAAAATAAATGCAATGTTTCCAGGTTTCCTCACACTGAAGATTGATTGCTAACTTGAATGCTCTATAGCTTTGCACTTAAACCTGAACCCCTGATGTAGGCGTATCTTGTTTATTTACTCATTTAATTTCCCAAGTGCAGCTGGTGGTCAGTATTTCTCACCTTTCTAAGAGTACACTCACACTGGCCTCTGTATTTGTAATTCCAATAAAGCCCTGGAACCGAAGGCTTTCCAGACAAGGCAGGCAAGCAGATACATACTGGGATAATGCCAGATTTGCTTTGAATACAACTTACACGATTAGTTTCATTTTATTTCAAACATGAGCCCCAAATACAGCCCTTTTGACCTGAGTCCTCCATCCTTAAATGGCAAACTAAGCATTCATGAAAATTTAATGGCGAGGAAATTAGTACCTTCTTATGTTTCAGACTGTGAAATGGCACCAGAGAGCGCCTTCAGCGACAGGCAGAAGTGTGTGGATATGCTGGACCAAACCTGAATCATTTGTCCCTTCAACCTGTCATCCTTCTTCAAGTCACCTGGCAGCTGAGACATTCTGACAGGACGCCGCCAGGATGCCACCCAAGAAAGGTATTTCAAAAGAAAGACCTGGTTCTAGAATATTCTACTTTTCTTAGACATTGGAAACTTTAGTTGCTTTCCCACCCCCCATGCCCCAAAATTTTTGTTCCCTCTTTGGGACTTTCCCTTTCTATATTTTTGTGGTCAGAGTCATCTTGTGTCTCAAGAAATTGGAAAGGGCTCATTATTTCTTTAATGGACAAATGCTTTCACCAACTAGTAAGTGCTTGAACTTATTTCATTCAGAGAGACAATAAGGGAAAGCAAAATACAGTGGCAACCAGAGCAATAACTGAAACTGGGGGTTCTGTTCCCCAGCAGTGACCTCTTGTCAGACTGGGGTGGGGGGCAGCTTGGTGAAGGAGACCATTTCTGCTGCGGTTTGTGAATTAAATATAGTTCCAAATTAAGTAATGTCGAAAAGGAGAGGAAGGAGAATTAAGGCAGAGGAAATGCAGAAAAGAGACACAAACCCCTCCTAGGGGGTATGCATGTGAAAAGGTCAGCCATGAGATGAAACACGTTTTTGGTTGCCGTGACTGGTCACAAGGGTGCATTTTCAGTTCCCTGGAGATAATGTGTGGCATGTTTACATGGGATCTGTTTTCAGCCTCATTTCAGTCCCCCAAAGACAAGCTGGTAGAATTTTCAAATAAGGAAAAACCTGGAAATACATGTTTGCTTTTCGGCATAGAACTTCTAATCCAGATGACCTTGATCTTGGTCATTTCTTCAGCTGACTTAATGAATCTTAGAATGGAAAGTGGAGACAGAGACCTCGCTTAGAGATAATCTGTTAAAAGTCACCAGGCTTCAGGCTTGTATCTTAATAATGTGAGCAGGATCCTATTTAATAGGCTTAGTTGTTGTATTGACTTCAAACATCTGGACGGTCTTAGGAATATCATTATCAGTGTAGGTCAATGTTTTCAGAAAACAAAAACAAAAACATCCACTTCTTTTGAGGATCTGCATGAATTTCTTAAAGAAACTGTTGGAAATGGCCCAGAGATGGATATTCGCTTTTATCAGGTGGGGTTGGTTTTCCATTAATAAGGACAGGGCTTAAATTTTATCAAGATGTTTAATTTAGCCTCTTTAGTATCTTCCGTCCTTGAGTTCCTCAGGTGAGTTTGGTAGTTACGATGTTTTCAGGCTCACTTTAGATCTAATGATTCTTACATAAGGTTGCCCAAGCTCTCCTAAATGCCAACCATTTCATTAAACAAGATTGGATTGATGATCCCTGCTGTTTATTCAGGCCATTATTTATTATGTGTTCATCTTATTGCTTTCATAACAACACATGTTTTAAAGTTTAATCATCTTATCTTGATTATGAATGGAATATATGTTGTTGCAGGAAATATATACATTTTAGAAAAATGTAATATATTAAAAAAACAACAAAAACAAAGAATCCCACCACAAATAAATGGCTGTAGACATTTGGTTTTCTTCTCCTATGAAAGAAGTTTTTCTGCAAAAAACTTTTTCTATGAAAAACTTTTTCTATGAAAAACTTTCTCAGAAAAACTTTTCTTCTATGAAAAAATTTTCTCTGAAAAACTTTTCTTCTGTGAAAAACTTTTTCTATGAAAAACTTTCTTTTCTTTTTTTTTTTAAATTTTTTTATGTTTATTTATTTTTGATGGAGAGAGAGACAGAGCATGAGTGGGGGAGGGGCAGAGAGAGAGGGAGGCACAGAATCCCAAGCAGGTTCCAGGTTCCGAGCCATCAGCACAGAGCCAGACGTGGGGCTCGAACTCACAGACCATGAGATCATGACCTGAGCCGAAGTTGGACACTCAACCGACTAAGAAAAACTTTCTTTTCTACGAAAAACTTTTTCTATGAAAAACATTTTTTTCTACGAAAAGCTTTTTCTGTGAAAAACGTTTTTTTATGAAAAATATTTTTTATGTGAAAAGCTTTTTTCCTATGAGAAACTTTGCCTATGAAAAACTTTTTTCTATGAAAAACGTTTTCTATGAGAAAAACTTTTGTTCTATGAAAAACTTTTTCTATGAAAACCTTTTCTTCTATGAAAATTTTTTTCTATGAAAACCTTTTTTTCTCTGAAAAACGTTTTCTCTGAAAAATGTTTCCTCTGAAAAACTTTTTTTCTGAAAAACTTTTTCTCTGGAAAAGTTCTTTTTCTCTGAAAAACTTTTGTTTTATGAAAAACTTTTTCTCTGAAAGCCTTTATTGCTATGGAAAACATTTTCTCTGAAAAACATTTTTCTATGAAAAACTTTTTCTCTGAAAAGCTTTTTTTCTATGAAAAATTGTTTCTTTGAAAAGCTTTTTTTCTATGAAAAACTTTTTCTCTGAAAAACTTTTCTTCTATGAAAACCTTTTTCTATGAAAGTTATATTTGGTTTATATTTAATAAAATATATACAAATTAATTAACACAATGAATGTAGTTTTTAAGACAATGTTCTGGCTCCATAAGAAATGAAAAGAACAATAGCATTGCCTATTTTGGTTGCATAATGGTAGCATACTAATTGCTTCCATTTTTGAGTGCATATTACACGCCAGACTCTATACAATATGTAGTAATGAATTACCGTGATGGTTAGATGTGAAGGGTTGACAAGTGACAACTTAATGTGATGGCTACCACTTTCAATAAGCTATGAAGGGACAAAGTAGGTCAATTGGCAGGTACATTGCTCAGTATGCTAAACTTCTCCAGACAGCACACAAGGCAAAACTGTGCCAAGGGGTAACCCACGAAGAGATGAAGGAAGGCAAATTTATTGGCCTGGACCCCTCCTGTCCTGTTCTCACCCCATGGATAGTTAGCACAACACATTGCCGAGTTGGGTTATCTAGCCCCCTTCAACAAGGCATCACTGTAAGATGTCAGATCCCACCCTCCGTGGTGTGGTGTTCTATCCAGGTCTGGAAGTGGCAGAGATCCTAACACTCTGGGCTTGCATGTCGTTGACTCTGCTGTGTGTTTGGCACTCCAAGGTCAAGTGATTGGTTGGGGCTGGGATGCTGTTGGAGCTGTAGGGAGGAAGGAAGTATTTGAAGGAATTTTATGAGGTCTGTGAGGTTTGCATCTGGCATAGAAAGGAAGGATTCCCAAAGCATTCAGCATATAGAAATACTAGTACTTGGTGAGATTGAGTGTGGGAAGATGAGGGAGAGGAGGGTATCAAAAATAACTCTTGTGTTTCTGGCTTGGTCAACTGAGTAGAAGGAAATTCCAACAAATAAAAGACTGAGGGGAAAAAGGTTTGGTTGGGAGAATGACTTGCTTATCTGCAAAGCATTTTCTGGAGCTCAGGAAGAGGGTGGGTGTTGGTGATAGAGATTCTGGCAACATCTGAGAGATGAAGTTTCTAGAATCACATGACTTCCCAGGAAGAGTGTATAAAATATCAAGACAATCAGAGACCCAGTAATGGAACCCTGGACAGATTCCTCATTTAGTGGTGAGTCGAGGAGGATAAGCCCATGGAAGAAACAGAAAGGATGGGCCAGAGGGGTGAGAGAAGAAAGTAACAGAAGCTAAGGGAATGGAGAGTTTCCAGGAGGAAGGCTGATAGTTAAGAACATCAGTATATTGCAAAGAAATACCTTGCAATGCAGACTAGCCATCTGTAAAAACGATGATAATTCTGAATTGTAATTTAAAATGTAATCATGTTGATCTTTCTCTCTGTGTGTCTTTGTTTGAAACAGGTTAACAAAGTATTAACTAGAAAAGCCCTTAGAAATTCTTGTTCTGTGCATGAATAGATTCGGTTATTTACAGGTAGAAATTGCCTATTGCTAACATAGTGCTCTTAAATGAATTAATGCTTGTGAAGGACACTTGTAAACCCCGAAATGACATGCACAGTGCGGATGGCAATCATCGCCATGTTGCTATACTATTGTTTGGCCCTGTGCTTTTCACCCCCAACAATGCAAAGATAACCCCCGCTCTGCTTGTCCAGATTCTTCAAGATTCTAAACCTGTGATGCTCATACGGATGATGTTTTAAAGATGAATAGATAGCATTTCCTATAAGAGATAAATAATATGTAGGGATGTGTTAGAATTATAGATTATCATAGAAATTCATTGTATTCATTTATTTATTTGGTCACTTCAACAAACAATTCGTTTGATTCTTTTTATGTACTCTGGGAAGAATTTGACTTGACAGAGTTGTCCTTCTTCTCAAAGAGTTTATAGATTAATATAATTCGTGGAAGTACTGAATAGTTATTGAAACAAAACCAGAATCAAAACATTGCTTTACATTAGGGTGTCTGGGTGGCTCAGTTGGTTAAGCATCCGACTTCAGCTCAGATGGTTTGTGGGTTCAAGCCCCGCGTCAGGCTCTGTGCTGACAGTGAGGAGCCTGCTTGAGATTCTCTCTCCCTCTCTTTCAGCCTCTCCCCCACTCACGCTTGCTCTCTCTCAAAATAAATAAATAAATAACTTAAAAAAGTTAAAAATAAAAAAACCTGATGTTTTTGTTTCTCACGGGGTCTGTGCCTTCAGAATTTCTCTGCAATAGACAGCATTTGTTGGGTTTGAAATGCCCATCAGCGACGACTAAGGGATGACATTCATCTGAACAATAAACTATTAACACTATGTTATTTCCATTTCTTTAATTCCGCTTTAAAAACCAGCTTTGTTGAGATACAATTTCTGCCCAATAAACTATACACATTTAAAATGTCCAACTTGGGGCACCTGGGTGGCTCAGTTGGTTGAGCATCCAACTCTTTGTTTCAGCTCAGGTCATGATCTCATGCTTAGTGGGTTCGAGCCCCACGTGGGGCTCTGTGCTGACAGCTCAGAACCTAGAGCCTGCTTCAGATTCTGTGTCTCCTCTCTCTGCCCCTTCCCTGCTTGCACTCTGTCTCCCTCTCTCTCTCTCTCTCTCTCAGGAATAAATAAACATTAAAAATAAAGAAACAAATAAATAAAATGTCCAGTTTAAGAAGATGTGACAAATATTTACATAGTACTATAATGACCAACACAATCAAGACTTCTGCCCCTCTCAAATGTTCCTTAGGCCTCTTTGGCATAAATCTATACATTTTATCCCCACCCCCCATACCCCATACCCCATACTCCATACCCCCCATACCACTGGAGCCAAGCAATCACTATGTTGCTTTTTGCCATGGATTAGTCTGGATTTTCTAGAATTTCATGTAGATGGAAACATACAGCAAGTACTCTTGTATCTAGCTTCTTAGGTTTAACTTAATGCTTTTGAGATTTACCCACATAATTAGATATACCAAGAGTTTGTTACTTTTTGTTGTTGAGTAGTATTCCATTGTATGGGTGTACCACAGTTCGTTTGTCCATTTACCTATTGATGAACATTGTAATTGTTTCCAATTTGGGGCTATTGTGATTAAAACTCGTACGAACATTTGAATACAAGTCTTTATGTGAATGTATGGATTTAAATTGCTTGGTTGTATGGTGAGTGATTGGTTAATTCTATAAGAATCTGCCCAATTCCTTTCCAAAGTGGCTATAAAATTTTGTATTTTCACCAGCAATATATGAGAGTTCTAGTGATCTGAATCTTCACAAAAAGTTGATATTGCAAGTAAACCTTTTTAATTTTAGCTTTTTGAGAAAGTGTGTTGTAGTATGTACATCATTATGATTTCATTTGCATTTCCCTAATTACTAACAATGTTCAGTGTGTTTTATGCTATTTTCTTTATTTTGTCTTATCGCTTCTTCGTTCTTTATTCTCTTTTCTTACCTTATTTTGGATTTAGTATTTTTTTTCAACTACTCTATCTCCATTATTGGTATATTAGCTTCATCTTTTTTTTGTTATTCTGGTTTAGTAAGTTTATAACATGCATCTTTAACTTAACACATCGCACTTTCAAATAATGGTATATCACTCTACAAATATTTTAAGAAATTTGCTATAGTATAATTTCATTTTCTCCTCCTGTACCTTGTGTTATTGTTTTTGTACATTTTATTTCCATATATATTATAATCCCCACAGTTTATCGTTATTATTTTTGTTTTAAACATTCAATTATCTTTACGAAGAAGTTTGGAAAAAGAAGAAAAAAAAGTCTTTTTTATATTTACCCTATACATTTACCATATTCAGGGTGTTTTTCTTCCATATTTCAGAAGCAAATGTTTTTCTTTCTGGTATCATTCTTCTTCTGTCTGAGGAATTGCCTTTACTATGTCTTGTAGGACAGGTCTGTGGGCAATTTATTCTCAAGATTTATATGTTTGAAAGTATCTTTATTTTGAAAGATGTTTTTGGTGAGAAGATAATTTTGGGCTGAAAAACTTTGTTTTCCTTTTTCTTTGTTTTTCCTTTCAGTGCTTTAAAAATTTTCTCTTTCTTAGTTTCTGATGAGATGTCTGTGATTATTTTTATCTTGTGTCACTTTTGTCTGCCTGCTTTTAAAGTGCTCATTATTACTGTTCATTCTGGCAATTTGATTATGCCTTGGCATAATTTTGTTTATCTCTTTTTCTGTTTGGAGTTCTCTTAGCTGTCAAATTTTTGAAATATTTTTGGCCATTATTTCCTCACTTTTTTTCTGACTCCCCCTTCTGGGACTTCAATGACATGTATTTTAGATGGTTTAATATCGTCCCACAGGTCAGAGATAGTCTTCCATTTTTTAAAATCTTCTATTTTGCTTCTTTCATTTTGGATAAAGTCTCTATCTTCAAGTTTGGTGCACTTTTCTTCATCATTGTCAAGTTTACTGTTTATCACATCCAGTGTGTTTCTCACTTCAGATATTCTATTTTTCATCTCTAGAATTTGATTTGTGTTTTTAAAGTATATTTTTTTGTAATTTTTCACATTATGTTCTTAAGCACATGGTGTATATTTATGCTGGTTTACTATTAATGTCTAATTCTACCATCTATGACATTTCTGGACCTGATTCACTTGATTGGTCTTCTGTTGGGAGGGAGGTATTAATTTTCCAACTTCTTTGTCTGCCTGGTAATTACTTCACTTGCTGTTGGAAATGTTGAATTTTACATGTTTGGGTCCTGGATTTTTTGCTATTCCTTTAAATATTTTTGGACTATATTCCGGGATGCAGTTAAATCTGTTCCAATTAGCTGGATGTTTTGGAGTCTTGATCTTAAGCTCTGTTAGGGTAAGTTCACAGCAGAATAACTTGGTCTAGGCAATAACTCTCTGAGGGTTGTTAACCAATGCTCCACAAATTAGGAGGTCTCCCTATGGCTGGTGGAAAACTCAAACTATTCCTGACTCTTGAGAGCTCCAGAAATTATTCTGCCTGCTCCTTCCTATCTGGTATTTCACCTCACAAATTCTTAGCTGCTTCGGAAAACTCCCTAAAAACATAACTATGTCTCCTTAACTCAGTGAGACCACAAACCTCCCTATCTTGCCCCCCCCCCTCCCACTTCCATTTGCAGCCTAGAAACTTCTTAGGCAAAGTGATCAGGCAATGTCAGGGCTCATTTCATTTACTCCCTTTTTTTCATGGATTACTGTCTTGGGCTATCTGTTGAGCAATGTCTGAAAATGTTTCATACATTTTGTCTGGCTTTCTAGTTGCTTAAGGTAAGAGAATTAATTCATTCCTAGGTACTTCACTGTAGCTGAAAGCAAAATGCCAAAACTGAGTTTATAGTATGTTTTGACTTCATTACTCAAGGATTCCTTTTGTTATCAAAACTTTCATACGATGCAAGCAGAAAATTGGGAACATCTTCAAAACATATCTTTCTCCTTTCTTTCACAGGTCTGGTCTTTACTAAAGATATTAACTTTTAGTATCTGAGTTTCATATGCCAACATTCATAAATATTAGGTATATCCATATGGTGTGTTCTAAAAGGGGGAAAAAAGATAAAACTCCACTCCTCTCTGATGCCTTTATAGGTCTTGGAGAGACTTGAAGAGTCATAAAGTCCATAACTCTTTATGAAGTGAGAAGTTAAAAAGATCCAAACCCAAATGGCCTGAGACAATGACAAATATCCCTATGAAGAAGCTGAATATCTAAGGCTTTTCCTTCTGTGACACATCCCACAATGATTGCTCCAACCTGGACATATATCCCTAAACTAACTAAATGTCTCATATTAGCATGTGAGATTTCTTCCTCTTATTCTGCTTGTGGTATTGAGAAAAGTCAGTTCCCATCCATGTAGACATTCATATCAAATTATTAAATTGTTTTCTCAGTTCCCTGTGTTTGAACAAGCTGTATACCTTTAGTTTTAGATCATTTAACACAATATTTATTATTTATTGAATGCAACAAAAATATAATAGCTATTCCTTGACATCAAGAAGATCATAGCCTTTTTGGGGAGGTGAGACAAAGCAATATAAAATGTTAAAACAAAAACAAAAACAAAAACAAAACAGTATAAGACCGTAATGAGAAAGATGTTTGGAGGCAGGATATGAAGTATCAATAGACTTGTAGAGGCAAATGCATGCTATGTACTTTTTCTCATTTCCAACTCTTTAATCTTCTTTTATGGCTCTCTAGTGAACATTCTTCAATTTACCCAGACCATTCCTTAGCTGTGGAGCTGAAGTATTCAGAATATAAGAATCACTTCTTATATAAGAATATAAGATCACTTCTGAGTATGTTTGAATGATTATATCAGTGTTCTGACTGCTACAGCTCTGTTTATGCATCCCAGAACTGTACTTGTTCTTATCACTGCATAATATTATTATCTTTTGGCAATGTGGGTAGCAGAACAAATGTTGGAATCATGCAGACCTGGGTTTGAATCTTTGCTAGACTTTTTGCAACCTGTAGATCTTGAGGATGTATATTAGTTAAGGGCAATTTGGTTGAAGACAATATACTGCAGCTTAGCTGGCTTAAGCTAAATGATCGTAGGGGGTGACTCCCAGAACCTAAAGGCAAGAATAAAATTGATTCTCAGGCTCAGATAGAACCTGAGACTGAAGCACGATAGCAAATATGCTTCATTCTATCTGGCTGCAGACAGACACCCCCTTCTATAGTAGACATGACAGGTATGGCCAAGGCTAAGAGTGACCAAAGCTGCGTGGGTGGCTGCATATATGTATATTTATGTCAGAGTACAGTTCACAGAAAATGTTGGGGAGGTGGCAGAAAAGTTCCCATAAAATCAGAGTAACTGGGATAATCAAGTGATGATTGTTCACTATAACTAATCATTTCAATGAGTGATGGGCATTGAGGAGGGCCCTTGTTGGGATGAGCACTGGGTGTTGTATATAAGTGATGGACCACGGGAATCTACCCCCAAAACCAAGAGCACACTGTACACGTTGTCTGTTAGCCAATTTGACAGTAAATTATATTAAAAAAATAAAATAAGGGTGCCTGGGTGGCTCAGTATGTTAAGCGTCCGACTTCGGCTCCGGTCATGATCTCACAGTTCATCAGTTCAAGCCTCGCGTCAGGCTCTGTGCTGACAGCTCAGAACCTGGAGCTTACTTTGGATTCTGTGTCTCCCCCTCTCTCTGTCCCTCTTCCGCTGGTGCGCTCTCTCTCTCTCTCTCTCTCTCAAAAATAAATAAACATTACTAAAAATAAAAATAAAATAAAATAAAATAAAATAAAATAAAATAAAAACTTAAAAAAAAAACTAATCATTTCACCTCTTTCAGTTTAACTTACTTATATACAGGAGGTCCTCCATAAATATTAACTCTCTTCTCCCTTAATTCATTTCCAGTCAATTTTCATTCTGTCCTAAACAATTTTCTGTTAAGAGTACATGATATGTACTACCCACCAATAGGAATATGTTTCTATAAAACAACTTATATTTCCATAATTTATCAAGGTAGGGATTCATATATTCTTCCTGGGCCAAGTCGATGCTGTAGTAAGTAACAGAGATTGAGTGATTTTGAAGATTCTTCACCCAAGAAGGTTATTTGCTGGGGTGAGGATCGTATACATACAGAAGCTGCCTGTGGGGTGAACTACTCGGGTGTCATTTGGGAGTGTTGGAAAAGACCCTCAGGAAAATGTATTAACCAAGTCAAGAAACCATAGTGTAGGGGTTCCCTTAGGGCAGAGGGATGGTTTTTGAAAAACTCACAAACCTTCTCATGCAATGGCCATGGATGGTCACAACAAGGCATGGTGGCCACCATGTGAGCAAAGATACTTAACTTTTCGCCCTTCTAATCTTCATTCTACTATTCCAGGCAAGAAACAGAAGGTACATCGTGAGTAGGAAAAATGGTCAGGATATATTTCAAAGATATGCTTCCATTTCCTTCCCTACCTAGGACTCCAGGCCTTAATTGTTGGCATGAGTAAGGAGAAGGGAGAAGCTTTGAATAGGCTGTGGGATTTCAGTTTTAATTTGAACTGGATTGGGTACTTTAATACCTTACTACCAGAAAATGGTTATGAATTATCAAAGTGAGGTGGTACCTACAACTGGAAAAGACCAGAGCGCTACAGAATCTGCCTGAAATGTTATCCAGGGCTGGGAAGATGAAATCCAATGGAGCCTGAATTAAGGTGGCATTTATTTACCCTTTAAGTAAATGATCCACACTTCTTGGCGTGAGTATAGTTATAGTTAGTAGGGCACATAGTAGATTTTGATAGAAATACTCAGTTCTTTGTCTTAAGGGAACTAACAACTTACCTTTAAGGAACACAGGTAAGGAATTGCTTAGGGGGTGGTATGGCTCATCCAGCATTCTCTCGTTTCATTCTGCTCCTGGCCTGATCTTAGCTGAGATAGCTAGTTGTGACTCCTGCTCGTTAATAACCTATGACCAAGAGTTCACAATCTTTGCTTTCTAACTCTGAGAATGACTTCATGATGCTACAAGTCCCTTTCTACTCCTATTGGCTAAAGTTCTGTCTTATTCCTCATGTCTGTCCTTTCTTCTTGAAGGGGAGGGTTGTCTACACACTGTGTAGATTGAAGAGGCCTTTCTCTCTCTTTGATGTTAATGCTTAAAGTCTAAACTGGAAATGGGTCCCTCATTTATGCAACACCATGACACTTCCTGAGTAATAAAGAATTAAACAGCCTTCCCAACAATAGTTGCTGTTTTGGGTTTTTTTTTTTCACTCTGTAGTCAATACTGTGTGCACGTTAACGTTACAAAGCTCAAGCCTTCACATATGGTGATTGTGTGAAATGGAATTCTCGACTTCAAATATACTTCCTTTTCACTGAATTTACTGAGTTGCATTCAGGTCAGTTCTCAAGTTCTTAAACATCTGGTTTTTGAGAAGCAGTGACCAATACAATAGCCTCTCTTTCCCCTGACTTTCCTCTGACTTAAAAAATTTTTTTGACTCAAGAAAAGTTTTCCTGCCTTTCTCCTTTTGCTCCAACTCCCAAATACACAGTTTTTCAGAGTTCCAGATTTTCTGACTCCACATAAAAGATTTTGGGTATACATACATGGTGACAATACTAACCTTCTGCTGAATACTTACAGAATAAATGTATTCTAGTTTTTAATATCTCTATGGCAAGGTTCTTCTTGCAAAACCATGTCCTGGACCCTGCAGGTTTCAGTCAAAATTATGAAGTAAGCCTGGATTCATGTCCTCCCGTGGTTTCCCCATATTACTATAATACCACTGTAATCTATACACTAAAGCCTTGGTCTTCCATTTTTCATTTTAGCTTGCTTTCTTGCAAGTACCTGGGTAGAAAAAAATCAATGCAATATTTTTACACTACAACGTAAATTATTGGTAGCTAAAAGAGTGCTTTTTCAGTTTTCAGCTCTGGCTCATTTTTCAGCCTTGCCTAATTCCCATGGTATCATTCCATCATGCCCTTTCCTTCATTAGAAAGCTTAGATGGTTTTACCTCGTTGTCGTGTAATGTTTAGATGCCCCAATCTGGTATGTCATGGTCTTTTGCCATTTGAACTTAATCTTTTAAATTTTTTTTTAAATGTTTATTTATTTTTGAGAGACAGAGAAAGACAGAGAGTGAGGGGGGTCAGGGCGAGCAGGGAGAGAGGGAGACACAGAATCCGAAGCAGGCTCCAGACTCTGAGCTGTCAGCACAGAGCCTGATGTAGGGCTCGAATCCACGACCCGTGAGATCATGACCTGAGCCAAAGTCAGACGCTTAACCGACTGAGCCACCCAGGTGCCCCGAACTTCGTCTTATTTTAAGTTCATATCAAACTTATTTGATTTACTCTCCACTTCCTGCAGATGTTTTTCAACCTCTATGTTTTATTTTATTGGAGTAATCACCTTAACCTCTCTCAATTTTTGCTCATCATTATCCTATCCATCATTCAAGGTTCAGTTGATTACCATTTCCTCTGTGATGTTTTCCTGGGTTTCCTCAGCAAAATATCATTTCTTTGTCTTCATATTTCCTATGGCATTAAGTATTCATCTCTTACCTATTACTCTTCTCCAAGTGCTTTGGAGTGGAGATGTTGTTTATGTCCTTTATACAGCTAGTGACCACTTTTTCCAAACCAAATATTGACATACTTAGCCAGACCTTTTTTTTTTTCCAGTTTGTGGGTTTCTCTGTATAACTTCTTTACATACTTATAAAATTAAATTCTGTTTTGTTAGGTTGTGAACTTGAAAATTTTCAAGATGAAAGGAGCTTGTTGTGGCCAGTTGGCTAATTGCTCAACTCACTGGTGGTTTGTGCCAACACAATATTGCCTAGAGAAAAGTTACATGGGGAACCACACTGTAATGCACATGTTGGTGGAAGGACCCACGAATAGACTTGAGGGATATTTCAGCCGGGTCTGATGGAACATTCCAATTTCACTAGCAGGAAAACAAACAAACAAACAAACAAACAAACACATTGGAATGTCTTGCCTTCTCCTGGGCATTTAGATCTCTTTAACGGGATAATGTTTAGTAAGCACTTTTCTTCTTTGGGTTCCCATTTTCTGTGCCTCTTTATCTGATCACTTTCTCTCTTTTGACTCCTTTGCTTTTCATGTGTATCAATATTGTCATTTTGGCTACTTGTTCTGCTCTAGCAACCATTGTCTCTTTAGGAAGGTTTTGCATATGACAGATCTCATCCATTATGTTCTGGTGTTTAATAACACATAAAAGTTTTGGATTTTTTCTTTTTTTTTAAATTAAATTAAAAAAAATTATTTATTTTTAATTTTTTTTAGTATTTATTTTTGAGAGAGAGACACACACACACACCCACACAGAGTGAGAGTGGGGAGGGGCAGAAAGAGAGGGAGACAAAGAATCTGAAGCGGGCTCCAGGCTTTGAGCTGTCAGCACAGAGAGCCATGCGGGGCTCAAACCCACAAACCGTGAGATCATGACCTGAGCTAAAGTCCGGTGCTTAACCGTCTGAGCCACCCAGGTGCCCCAAATGTTTATTTATTTTTGAGAGAGAAAGAGACAGAATGCAAGTGGGGGAGGGGCAGAGAGAGAGAGGGAGACACAGAATCTGAAGCGGGCTCCAGACTCTGAGCTGTCAGCACAGAGCCAGACACAGGACTTGAACCCACAATCCGTGAGCTGAAGTTGGACGCTTAAGCAACTGAGCCACCCAGGCATCCCTTTGTTTGTTTGTGTTTTTTAAATGAGATTAGAGAAAGTGTGCTCACTTAAGAAGCTGTATATGCAACACTTTATTGCCTTTTTAATAAAGACAAATAGAAAATTCTGCAGCAATATATCATAGCTTGCAAAACATTTGTAATCAGGACTCTTCCGGAAATTTAGGATGTATCATCCTATCACGAATTGCCCTAGAAAATCTGTGGAAAGTGGAGACATGGCAAGCCTTTAATACCATATATCCCTTACTGCAACAAGAATAGTTAAGACTTCGTACATTTTTATTGAGTGACTAGCCCACTATAAGAGTAGGTATAGGCATAATGAGTGAGTGAAACTAGGTTTTATAAGACACCTCCTGAGACCAGCCTTCAGGTGGGTATAAGAGGACGTAATTCTAGTTTGGGGTCCCACTGCCTATTCTTAGCTCATGCTTGTAGGAGGTCTTTGAAAATGAGGGTGGCCTCTGGTACCATTTTCCTCTGTAGGTTCCATGGAATCAAAGGCAGAACTGAAGGAAGTAGGTCTGTTTTTAGACTCAGTGACGTAGTTAAATAGGTTGCAATAGAAAGTGGTGCAAAGATAATTCACAGCTCGAACATCACATCCAGGGTGCTTTAACACTGCATTCAAGTGACCTGTGATGGGACGGGGGGAAGCCTCTGTCAACTGAAATAAGCCAATGCAAGCGACTCTTTGGAGCCCACCGGTCTGGCAGCTGGTGACTCAGGCTGTGGGTCAGGAGACCTGGGTGTGAGGTCTGGCACCATGACGTCACCTCAGTGTGCAGACTTGGAGGTTAATCTGGCAACCCTTCGGTAGTTTACTTCATTAAAACAAATCTGTGTGGATTTTTGTCCCCCTCTAAATCTCTCTAGGTCTATGTTCAAATGTAGGCGAGGACGCTAGATCCTCGTGGGCTCTCAGCACCCGTTGCGAGGAGGGAAAATTATCTCACTCACGGGTGACAGACGTTTGCTTTCTCTGTGAAGAGAAAGGATCTGTATAACGATGTTTAGAAATGGGGAACACAGCCCGAGTTCCCTGCCATGACCTTGATCCCCTGCAGTTTTGTCTCCTCTGAATGGCCGAGGCTTGGGTTGTGTGAGGGACAGAGCTGGCGGCCTGCATGAATGCGGTAGGGAGAAGATGGCAAATTAAAAAAATCTGAAATTTCAAGGGAATGATTTATAATAGCTACATTAAAGCATCCTTTGATATGGAGAGCCATGAGAGATACAGTTAAGGAAAGAGAGGATCTTTTTTCAGACAATGATGAAAGGGGCACCTGGGTGACTCAGTCGGTTAAGTGTTGGACTTGGGCTCAGGTCATGATCTCGTGGTTCCTGAGTTTGAGCCCCACATCAGGCTGTATGCTGACAGCTCAGAGCCTGGAGGCTGCTTTGGATTCTGTGTCTCCCTCTCTCTCTGCCCCTCCTCTGTTTGGCTCTGTCTCTCTCTGTCTCTCAAAAATGAATAAACGTTAAAAAAAAACAAAAAAAAAAAAGAAAAGAAAATTATGAAAGAGCCCTGCAGAAGCTGTCCCGATCTAGTCTGGCAAATCTCTCTCCCCTCCATGGCCTGTGCCTCCTTCTTCCAGGTGACTTTGCTCCACATCTTCCCTCTTCTTAGAAAATTTTCCCATACTAATCCAAAGACCCCAAGACTCAGGAGGAAATGTGGTAAGCCTGAGGCTAGAAGGAAGTCGCTGTGTAATATCCCTTTTGTTCATTGATGGATTGGTTCATTCATTCATTCACTCACCCATGTCATAAATATTGGCCCAGCGCTTACTATTTGCCAGGCACTAAGGACAAAGAGTTGAAGATCAACCAAGGTCCTGTCTTCCTGGCGCTTACTTGCTTGTGGGGAAAGTAAATAGTGGATCAACGAACAAATAACTAGATAACAGAATGTTGGGTGGGTGATGGTGTTGCGTAAAAAATCAAAGAAGGGCAGGAGAACTAGTGATCGTGTAGTTTTTGGTGTCTCCATCTGTCTGGATGCTCTTGCCCCCTCAGTGAGTCAGATTGGCAAGGGAAACTTGCAGTGTTGACTTTTAGGTTGGGGCAGTTTTCCACTCCGCGTCTCATCCCTACCCTCTCTCCTTCCAGTCTCTAAGATCTGCAGTGGAAGATAGCTCCCTTTCTCTTCCCTGCTGCCTCACTACCCTGTTTGGCCTGGATAAACCAGAAACCTCTCCTCTTTTTCTCATATTCACAGTGTTATAGAAGTCCCTCATCTACAGGCATTCCTTCTTTACTTTTGTGTGGTGGGTCTATACCTTTTAAACTCCCTTTACTACTCTGTGTGGTTGGATCTTGAGAAGTGGTAGAGACCAGCACATGTATACAATCTATCACACCCAAATGGATCCACCCACTTAATCTGTTTAAAACTGAGATGATAACTCAGCCATCACTCAGTGGGCTGTCCTTCCTCTTTGCCAATTCTACTTCTTTAAAAAAATATTTTTTTTTAACGTTTATTTATTTTTGAGACAGAGAGAGACAGAGCATGAACGGTGGAGGGTCAGAGAGAGGGAGACACAGAATCTGAAACAGGCCCCAGGCTCTGAGCTGTCAGCACAGAGCCCGATGCGGGGCTCGAACTCACGGACCGTGAGATCATGACCTGAGCCGAAGTCGGACGCTTAACCGACTGAGCCACCCAGGGGCCCCGCTACTTCTTTTTTAGAGATTCATTTTAACTCTCAGAGTTGTCCATGTAGAACCTCCAGTAGTTTGTCAATTACAGTTGAAGTTTTCCTACCCTGGCAACGGTTCCCACAGAGGTTTCTGCTTGTGCGTTTCTGCTCTGGTAAACTGGGGTTCTTGGCATCTGCCTATCTGTCTCTCCAGTTTGAGGGGCAACGATTTTCCCTGTGAAGTTCTATTCTTTGACAGATCTAAGCAGAGTTGATTTTTTACTCTGCTCGGCTTTTCTCTTATAGGATGAGAGTGATGACTTACGCAGATGAAAAAGTGCATTGTTACAGTGCTAGAAAAATTTTATGTATGAAAACGACAATAGCCTTACACTGAGTCCAAATAATAGTTAAAAGCATGTGAAGATGTGATTATTTGTGATGTTACTTGTACAAAAAAAGTGTACATATCTTTTGAAGTGTTGAAAGGAAAATAGTACTTTATATGCTTGATCGTATCACTTTTTATAAGTATTGAATATATTCCTGTTTGTGTTTCTATGTTCTATTTGTAGCCTTAAGAGCTATTTGGAACATATCTGAATATAAACAAGAAAAGTAAATGTCCTACATGACGTGATGCTGCATTATATATAAAATTGTGTACATATATTCAAAAACATTTTCTTGCGTCTAGAGACTCAATTTAAGTCTACATGCTCTGACCATTTCAGCTCCCTGGGATGTCTTCCCATTCTCAGCTTCTAGCCTTGATAGTAAATATCAGGATGCTCAATTATATTTTACCTACAACAACTCTTTTTGTTGTGCATATCTTGTCTTCTAGCTAGGTGGGGACCTCCTGGAATGAAAAGAAAATATCTTATTCACTTTATGGCTGCCCAGATTTTGTTAGATTAATATAGATTTGAGTGCCTTTCCTATGCTAGAAACTGCCACATATCATTCACTTCCTGATCACCTCACTCCCGTGAGATTACTTGTTTTCATGATTTGTTAAGATGAGATCTGATACTCAGAGGGGTAAAATTTTGTCTGTGGTTACACTTTCTGAAGTGTCAGTGCTAGGGTTTGAATTTAGGTCCGTCTAATCCTAAGAACGAGACAGTGCTCCTTCAGCTATAAAGAGCTGTACAGCCCTCCGTAGGTGCCTGTCTCCAGAGACACTAAGTATATTTTTGGTGGCTGAGTGAATTAGTGGATGAATTCTCTGGACCTCTTTTCACTACTTACTGTTCTCTGTAAAATGATCATGGTAGGAACCTGACCTAAGAATCAAATAGTCCACTGAGGTCTCTTAATTTGGCAACCAAGAGAAAGTAGAGTTCATTAACTAAAGCTCACTCCCATCAATTTTCTTTAATCTTCCAGAATGTTTCAGAAGCATTTTCCAGAGCTCCATTACAAGGTGGAACATTTTAGCCATTACTGAAGAAAGCACTATTAACATTTTATGAGTTGGCTCCTTCCTGACACCAGGAGAATAAAACGTTGTTTGCTAAATTCTGGCTGCTCGATTCCTATTTTTTTTCATGATGTTTTGTAATCCAGGCTTTCATTAGAGGGACGTAGAGGTGTGTTTATAACTGCAAGGCCAAGCAAAAAAACAGTGCATGAGATCCTAGGAGACAGCGAAGCAATAATCTTTGACTTTCTGTAGTTTTTACCGAAATTGTCTCTCATTTTTTTTGTCTCCCTAAATTTCATTCTAAAAAATAAAAAAAAACCCAAGTTTGCCTTTTTAAACATAATACACATCTATTATAATAATTTGGAAAAGATGGAAAAAAATCTAAAGTAGAAGAAAATCTGACAATGTCACCATCCAGACGTGGCTGCTAACATTTCGGTGTATTTCATCTCAGTCCCTACCCATCCCCCCTTTTTTGCATAAGGCATTTATTTCAGAGATACAGATAAATAGAATTTTAATAATATTTTTGCACCGTATAGATTGTAAACATTTCTGCATGTTATTAAAATCTTTACGAGCATTACTTCTATTTAGTGGATGCACAGTTAGTTGATGTAATTATTCCCTCAAAATTGGTAATTACATGTGGAATTACCTGCAGATGATTGGGTATGAGACAAAAAGAGAGGAATAGGAAGCAACCAGAGGGAATGGAAATAGAGACTAGTGAGCTGTCAGTGCTGAGGAGCTACAGCTGAGAGTCTGGGGATATTAAAGCAGCTGGAATTCCCAGGGAAGTGTCCCAGAGAAGAGAAAGCTGAACGGAGAGAGTGTTCTGGAGATCTGCAGAGCATTCTGAGTCTTCAACTGAATAATGATCAGTGTATACATGTAGCTAGGAAAGAACCACCCAGTAGGAGTAAAGGGAACAAGCCCTAGAGCTCACACAGGTATGGGTGGCTTCTCTTCCCACCAACAAGAGTTTAGCACCTTTTAATTCATGAGACACCAGGTAAAGTACTCAGAAGGTTTTGCTTCAGCAGTAGGAAAACATTCGTCCTAGAGTAAACATAGCTCTGGTCATACCAGCAGCTTTAAAGTGAGACCCTGAAGGATAAAATTGATTCCAGATAACTTAAATGCATACCAGAACAAAGCTAAAGAATATTTCTGGGAATATAAAAATACCCAGCACCCAAGAAGGAAAAATTAATAGTGTCTATCATGCAATCAAATATTACCATGAATACAAAGAGACATGAAAATACCCATAATTAGAAAAATCAATTAAACATAATCATCCCATAAATTACACAATTGGTATAATTGGCAGACAGTTATGAAACTGCATTGTACATATTCAAAAGGCTAATGGAGAAAAAATAGGGACACATATGAAAGTAAAAAGACAAAATTCAACTACTACAGATGAGAAATACAATATGTGAGATGGAGCAAATGCTTTATGGGCTTAGTGTAAGATTAGACATTGCTGAAGAAAAGATTACTGAACTTGAAAAAATGTATGACGACAACACCAAGTCTGGAAAAAAAGAAATGAAAACATTCTGGTGTAAGGTTTTATACTATAAATGAAATGTCATAATATCACTTGCTATTTATATAAATTTCTCTGGTACTGTATTAAGTATCTGGTTTAGAGCAAAGTGGTATTTAACTAGTTATAGATAATAGGCCATAAAAGGCAATAAAAGAGAATCACTGGAAAAGTTAATTCATCCAGAAGAAGCCTGCAAAAGAGCAAAGCAGAAGCTAGAGACAAGACAAATAAAAATTAAATAGCAAGAGGAGAGCTTTCGTCATTCGACCATGTGGGTATGGATGTTGAATATTAATGGTCTAAGTACCCAAATTAAAAGTTAGAAATAATCAGATTAGATAAAAATTTCAATATCCAACTAAATGTCATCTATAGCAAGCCCACTTTCAGTATAAAGATACAAATAAGTTAAAGGTAAAAGGATGGCAAAAGACATACTATATTAAAATAGTAAAAAGAGGGGCGCCTAGACAGCTCAGTCGGTTAAGCGTCTGACTTTGGCAAGGGTCATGATCTTGCGGTTCCTGAGTTCAAGCCCCACATCGGGTTCTGTGCTGACAGCTCAGAACCTACAGCCTGCTTTGGATTCTGTGTCTCTCCCTCTCTCTCTCTCTGCCCCTCCCTTACTCATACTCTGTGTCTCAAAAATAAATAAACCATAAAAAATAGTAAAAAGAAAGCTAAAGTGGCCATGTTCATGTTGTATGAGTTTTATTTTAGAAAAAAGAATATTATCAGGAATAAATAATGTGATTTCATAATGATAGAGGTAAATTGATCAACAGGAAATAACAAATGTAAACATGTATACACCTAATAACAGAACTCCAAAATACATAAAACAAATACTGATAGAGCTGTAAGGAAAAAATAGACAAATCCTCTGTTACAGTTGGATTTCACACCTTTTTCACAATAATTGATAGAAAAAGCAAAAAGAAATCAGTAAACATATGAAAGGCCTCTACAACACTATCAACCATTTTGAACTAATTGACATTTATATAACTCCACCTAAGAACAGCAGAATACACACTCTTCAAGTGCATACAGAAAATTTAGCAAGATATATCATATTGTAAGGTGTAAATCTCAACACATTTAAAAGGATTCAAGTTATACAAATTCTATTCTCTAACTACAATGGAATTAAATTAGAAATCAAAAGATATTTGAAAAATCCCAAAATATTTGGAAACTAAATATCACCCTTCTAAGTGACCCATGGGCCAAATAAAAAATCAACAGAGAAATTAGAAAGTGTTTTGAACTGAATTTAAATAAACACACAAGCTTCAAAATTTTGAGATGCAGCTAAAGTAGTATTTAGAGTAAAATTTATAGTATGATATACCTATTTTAGAAAAAAATGATCTCAGTTTCTGCCTTAAGAAACAAAAGAAAAAGAATAAATAAAATCCAAAATAAACAGAAGCAAGTAGGTGACAAAGACCAGAACTGAAATAAATAGAAAACAGGAAAACAATATAGAAAATTATACCAAAATATGTTCTTTGAGATCAGTAAAACTAGTAAACCACTGGTCAGACTGATTAGAAATTTATCAAGAGGAAGTAACAATTTTAAGATAGAAACGAAAAATGTGGCATCACTACAAATTCTACACATACTTAAAGGATAATAAGGCAATCTTAGAAACAATTCAGGCCAATAAATTTGATAACTTAGATACATTGTACAAATTACTTGTATGACAGGCTACTAAAGCTCACTCACGAAAAGAATCAATGAACTTAATAGCCTTACATGTATTAAGGAAATTGAAATTATAGTTAAAAATTGTCTTACAGGGGCACCTGGGTGGCTCAATTGGTTAAGAATCTGACTCTTGATTTCGGATCAGGTCATGATCTCACAATCATGAGATCCAACCCCACATTGGACTCTGGGATGAGCGTGGAGCCCTCTCTCTCCCTCACTCTCTGCCCCTTCCCTGCTCGTTCTGTCTCTCTCTCAAAATAAATAAACATTAAAAAAATTGTTTTACAAATAATATAGCAAGCTTTGATTACTTCCATGGATAATTCTTTTCTTTCTTCCTTTATTTTATTTTTTGAGAAAGAGAGAGACAACATGAATGGGGGAAGTGCAGAGAGAAAGGGAGACAGAGGATCCAAAGTGGGCTGCAAACTGAAAGCAGCGAGCCTGATGCAGGGCTCAAACTCATGAACCTAACCACCAGATCAAGACCGGAGTCGAAGCTGGACACTCAACCGACTGAGCCACCCAGGTGCCTCTCTGTGGATAATTCTACTAAATATTCAAGGATGAAGTAATTCTGATTCTGCACATTTTTTTTTAGAAGAACAAAGAGGAGAAAATATTCTCCAACTTTCTCAGACACTAGCATTACTTTGATACCAAAATCAAACAAATAATTCCAAGAAAACAAAACTACAGGCCAATGTATAAAAACAACAATCAGAGATTGAACTTCTAAAACTATCATTTCAATACCAGAATAAAAAATTACAAAGCACTTAGAAACAAATCTGACCAAAGCACTCTAAGATCTAAGCACTGAAAACTACAAAACACTGCTGAAAGAAATTAGAGAAGGTGTTAATAAACCAAAGTAATTTCATCTTATGGAAAGGAAAGGAAGGGATAGTGTGTAATTGTAAATATAAAAGCACCTTCTACCTGGATGTCATAGAACTAGATCTAGATCTTAGGTTGGTTATTTTTTTTTAATGTTTTTTTATTTATTTTTTTAATGTTTATTTATTTATTAGAGAAAGGGAGGGGCAGAGAGAGGGGGAAAGAGAGAATTCCAAGCAGGCTTCACACTGTCAGCACAGAGCCTGAAATGGGGCTTGAACCCATGAATTATGAGATCATGACCTGAGCCAAAATCAAGAGTCAGATGCTTAACTGACTGGGCCACCCAGTCACCCCTAGATCTTAGTTTTTAACCATTGCCCTTCCCTGTGGCATACAATAGTTAAAATTACAGTCCCAACCTCTTGGTATTTAATCAAGATAAAATTGATAACTTTAAAATTTTGTTATTTTAGACAGAGAGAGAGAGCACACACGAGCAGGGGAGAGGGACAGAGGGAGAGATAGAGATTCTTAAGCAGGCTCATGACCGGAGCTGAAATCAAGAGCCCGATGGTCAACTGACTGAGACACTCAGGTGCCCACTAAGTGATGTCTTATTTTCAGTTAAAAGTTATCAATTTTCGGGGACGGAGAGTTTAGGGAAATATTTTATTCCTTGTCTTCATCTTTTGGTTAAATTGCCTTTAATGGAATCACAGACTGAAATTATGGCAATTTTCTACTTGCAGAGTCTAAGATATTAAGGTGAAGGTCATAGTAGATGTGTCTTCCTTGTCTTCCTAGAATTTTAGGTGAAATTTTGGGTGCAGGTTTGTGGTAAAGCATTTGAACAGCTCTTGTAGGTTATTTTAATGTTTGCTATATGCCAAGTACGCTATATTATATACATTGCATGCATTTATTATTACATTTAGTTTCACAGCACCTGTGTATAGTGGTTAGTGCTCCTTCCTGTAACTACAACGTAGAGAATTTAAATAAACTATTCGAAGTTGTAAGATAACATAAAATTGTAACAGCCAAAACACAGATATTCATCCATCTAACTCAAAAACTCGGGATCTTTCTACGAAATCGGTTGCTTACTTGAAAGCTCTGAGTTGTCTTTTCTAGTTCTACGGTATGAGTGCAATCGTTTTGGGGAGCCAGATGAACAAAACTTCTTTCTTGTTCATATTTCTCAGTATTTGGCTAGTCATGGAAATAAACTTTCCTCTTCATGGCCATGGTCCTGAAGGAATTGGGATTAATCCAAAGGAAATCGGGTGGTGAAACATACATTTATTTATCCTGATGAGTCTTTTGCCTGTTCCCAGAAAAATTTGAAGAAATGTAACAAAAAGCAATATCCTGAAATTCCCTAGTGAACATGATTTCCACCTCTCTCTTATGAACTCTAACAGACCTTCTGCTTGTATTTTCTGGTGAAACTTGTCAAATTATATCTTGTGTTATTGCTTCTAGTTTCTAGTATTCGTCTGATTCCATCATGGTAATCTTATTTTTTTTTTTTTAAACGTTATTTTATTTTATTTTTGAGACAGAGAGAGACAGAGCATGAACGGGGGAGGGTCACAGAGAGAGGGAAACACAGAATCAGAAACAGGCTCCAGGCTCTGAGCTGTCAGCACAGAGCCCGACTCGGGGCTTGAACTCACAGACCGTGAGATCATGACCCGAACCGAAGTCGGACACTCAACCAACCAAGCCACCCAGGTGCCCCCCATCATGGTAATCTTAAAGAGAAGACTTTGGATTAGGGTTCTCCAGAGAAACAGACCAGTAGGTTATCTACCACTCTCTTTCTATCATTTGTCATCTATCAAGAGATTTATTATAAAGAATTTAGTTTATTTATTATTTTAGAGTTGCTTTATATATTTTCTATTTATTATTTTAAAAACTACTTTTTTTTCTTAAGTATTTTTTAATGTTTATTTGTTTATTTTGAGAGTGTGTGTATGTGAGCAGGAGAGGGGCAGAGACAGAGGGAGAGAGAATCCCAAACAGGGTCCACACTCAGTGCAGAGCCTGACACATGGCTTAATCCCAGGAACCTTGAGATCATCACCTGAGCCGAAATCAAGAGTCAGACGCTTAACTGACTGAGCCAACCAGGTGCCCCAAAAGTATTTTCTTATTTATTATAAGAAATTATACATAGTATATATGCATATGATATGTATTGTAATGATTCAGCTGCCTTTAGGGTATAAATGAATACATTCTATGTGAACTATTTTGATAAAATTATATACCACATGCAAATTACTTGCAAGTTTTGTTTTATTGGATATCATAAATTGAGCCTGTAGGGCAAAAGACTGGAATGGATAGGTGGGTGGTCACAATTTTTATAAACTCATGAGGACACCTAGAATTCAGAGTTCCTTTCCCTTAATGGGTGATGATGCTAATTAATATCCCTAATTAAAAGTTGGGTAGCAAATCCTACAAAGTATGATTTTCCCCCAACAGTTAAAGAATAGAAAGAAAGAGTGATTCGTTCTAGTCAATGACTTGCTTTTTCTTTTCTTTTTCTTCCCCTTCTCCTTCTTTTAAATTTTCTTTTAAATTTAAATTTAAAACAAAAATGAACAAAATCCTTTCCTCCATTTTGGTGCTATTACTATTTAGTTAGGAAGCCAGTTGTTCCAAATTTTCGGGAACTACCAATTCCAATCCCGAAGCCACTCTCCTTTTCTTTTTCTCCGTCTCTGTCTTTGGTTGCAGCCCTTAACTTACAGCTCAGCCATCCTCCAGCCTCAGTGCTTCCCCACACTGCCTTTGTTCTGTAGAAGACACTCATTAACATTTGCTAATGTATGCTAATGAGAAGTAATTAGCATCTTCTGTGCGTTGCTGGGAAGGAAGGATGAAGGCCCACCGAGTTCAGTCAGCCTTGCTTCCTGCTTCTTTACGCTGGAGGAATTGTCTGCTTTCAGTTGTGACGCAATTATTTACTGCCTTTTGTTTGTTTGTTTCACTTTGTTTAACCATGAATCTTGACAAGCATTCTCCTTCATGACTTGGAATATTGCAGAAATGCTTTGGGGGACAGACACATTCCTTTTTTGTTCTAGGCTATCCAAGGATATAAGGATGCCAAGGGCTTACAACACATTATTTTCATCTGGTTGTTATTTTGGTATCCTATTACTAGAAAAGATCTGAGCCACAAAAACTCACACAAGAGAATATATTTTCATTTCAGCACACTTATTTACACGGGTTGCTCTTTATGGTGGTAACTGAAATGTGAGAGCACACACTCTGAATATATATTGTGACAGCATGGTTAAATAAGAAATGTGCCCTCCTCCAGAATATTCTAAATGCAAAGAAAAAGCCAAGACTCACCACTTAGTTTTTCGTAACCACGGGGAGCTCCAAATGCCTTTCTTAATAGCTATTTGTTTATTGAATATGTAAACTTAAAAAAAAAAATAAGCCAACCCCCCAAACCAGTTGAGAATAAGAACTGTTTTTGTTTTTCTGTAGACCGACGGTGTCATAAACTATCTAATTACAGCTTCTCCCAAATACTCCAGCATATAATTCAGTATTTGAAGAACCATGCTTTAGCATTTCATATTTGCTCTTCGAGCTCAAGGGTGGTAGAATTTGGAAATGTATCAGCTACCCACTTCACTCAGCCTGTGTTTCATTTTAATTTCATGTACCATAAAAACAGAAGGAAAAAGTGCAAAAAAAAAAATTGGTGTGCATCTCCTGCCCCTCCTTCTTATGTCTATAAAAAAAGATTATTATCGTTGTGAAAAGATAGAAGGGGGATTTTTCTTTTGAGTGGATCTTCTTTTTTTTTTTCCTCTCTGTTCTTCCTGGGGTTAGCTATTGTCTCTCCAGGACCTCATGGTACAACACGTTTCTCTCCAGAATCCATCCTGTTCGATTTGGCAACTGCAGTATCTTACATTGTGTTTTTAATAAAGCAGACATCAGTGGCTATTTATTCTCTGCTTCTTAAGGGTTTCACAGACTCAAAAAATAAATATAATCTAGAAGGAAAAATATTGGAGAGTGACAGCTATTATAGCAGCTGAATCTCTCGCCCACTCGCTTCTTCTGGTCGGCTACGTCTTACCCAAAGTCAACATCAACATTATTATTGTTGCAGTTTTATAAGCACAGCAGTTTAAAGTGCTTAGCATCTCCAAGATATTATACTGATTGAAAATGTGAGCAGCCTTTTGGCATTGTTTTAAAAGTTTTCATTAGGGTGTTTTTGAACGCATGTGCTCCGTGGTTCATTTTCTCTGTGGTCTAGGGCAGATAAGAAGGATGCTAGCACCTGCAGAAAGAATAGCAGCCCCAACCTGTCAAATTAAACCTTTTCCCCAGATACCTTCATGATATTCAAATGTAATGATCTCATTTTGTTTTTTTCCACCCCAAGGATTTTGTAAATGTCTTATAGTTTACGGGTTTATTAAGGCATTTGAATGATATAAGAACTAAGTAAGTTTCCTCTTTACTCAATGGCTTCCAAATATTATGCTTAATTCCACCGTTTGAAGGACTTGGGATTGTTATACACAAATGTCACAGGCATCTTTTTGTCCTTCCCTAGAAGTAATAAAAGGAAAAGGAGCTGCTGATTTAAACTGAATCAGATTTCATGTCTTGGGCACATACTATGCTTGAGGAAGAAGAATCACATTTCATCATTGTTTTTAATGCTTATTTATTTATTCTGAGAGAGAGAGAAGGGCAGAGAGAGAGGGACAGAGAATCCCAAGCAGGCTCCGTGCAACAGCACAGAGCCCAGCGCCATGTGGAGCTCAATCCCAGGAACTGCGAGATCATGACCTGTGCCAAAATCAAGAGCCGAACGCTCAACTGACTGAGCCACCCAGGCGCCCCACATCCCAACATTTTAATTCTGTTTTGCAGACAGTGCATCCTGTTCCCTACTTAGTGCCCATCAATAATTGAATGAAAGCAGGATGCTGGGGCATTCTTTGCAGAAGAGATGATACCTCATTATGGTTTGGTGACTTGATCTAGCACCCAAGTGTCCCACTGATGGGAAATTCTTCTTTATGGTTAATGTTACTCATTCCTTTTGAAATTTTGGTTGGTTTACCTTCTGTTTGGTTTTTAGAAAACAAAATATCTAAATGCTATCCTCGGCCATAATTTATATACAGCTTATAAATACACACATACATACGCATGCATATAATTTTGTCCATATCATAATTGAATCACCACCATCATCATCATTACTATAATCAAATTTAGTGGGGGCACCTGGGTGGCTCAGTCAGTTAAGCGACTGACTTTTGATTTCGGCTCAGGTCCTGATCTCACAGTCTTGAGATCAAGTCTTGCATTGGGCTCCGGGCTGCCCATGCAGCCTTAGATAAGATTCTTTCTCTCCCTCTTCCTTTGCCCCTCTCCCCTGCTTGCACTTTCCCTCTCTCTCTCTCTCTCTCTCTCTCAACAATAAATAAATAAATAAATAATCATCCACTTGAGCAGCTACTGGAAGGCATCAGACCTAGAAATTTCAGAACATAAAATTTACAGTGTCTACTCATAAAGAGGCTACATTTAAAAGAGATTTTTTTTAAATCATAGCTTATTTTTCATAGTTTCACTGGTAAGTTTTCTCTCTTCTTTTTTTTCCCTTGAAAAAAAAAGAGATTTCATGTTTTGGGTAAGGGGATCCTAACTTGTCTTCCTTACAGAACAAGGCAACCTTTACTTTGGAATATATTATCTTTTAAGAAAAAAGATATTTTTATTTTGTTCACATTGTCTAGCCTTTTCACCTTCAAATTCTTGTCAGGAAAAAGTATTGATAGGAGAACCAGTTGAAGATGGTCTAGACTTTGTTAACCCAAGGTGTTTCTAAAATATGAAATAATATTAAGTATGTAAATTTAGAACTGATAACATTTTCTGTTTAGAATACTTATTTACATGAGTATAAATACAGGTATGTTTATTTATAATATGTAGCAAAGACAAATGTTTTGCTTTACATGTATACTTTTTCACCTCTCAATTACTGCAGTCACCTCATTTTTGCCCTTTTAACTCCCTTTCTTTGCTATCTTCTTCCCTTCTTCCCCTTCCCCATTTCTCTTTTTCTTTCTCTCTTCTTCCCTCACCATACTTTAGTCCCATACTTTTGAATTGCTAAACAGTCGGCACTATATACATAAGCAAGGGCTATATTAGTAAATTGCCAGTCTCTTAACAAAGTCTCAGTCAGAGACACACAGCCCAGTAACAAAACCACAAAAAACATCAATGAAATAAAAGAATTCAGAATCTAATATGTGTCATTTGAGTAACATTATCTTTTCATAACCTACATCGAATGCTCATTCTTACTAGATCTTTGCCATCAACATGTAAGAACAGTTTGGCCAACATAACTAGCTGTCCTCTATTCCTCACTGCCTATTCTCTTGTAAAGCCACTGAAATTCAGGCGTTTCCTTATACCATTTCACTAAATCTATTCTTGTCAAAGTCATCCTTGACATCCATATGGCAAAATCCAAAGGTCGATCTTTAGTCCTCATTATACTTGAGTTACAAGCCTACGACACGTTTCTTATTTTCCTTCTACGTCACTGATTGTTCATTTTCAGTGTCTTTGGTTGATTTTTCTTCTTCTCCCTGTCCTCTCAACTTTGGAGCCCTCTTTTTCTGTTTTGTTTATATTCATTTACCTGGTGATCTCACTTGGTCTTGTGGCTTTTAATAGTATCAATATGCTAGTAATTCCTAAATGTCTATTTCCAGCCCAGACTTTTCTTCTGAACTCTAGGCTCAAATACCCAACTGCCTACTCAACTCATGTATGGGTGTCTTACAGGCATCCCGACACCAACATGTCATATTAAACTTCTGATCTTCAACTCCTCCCACCTAAGTTATTCTTCCTGTGGCCTTTTCATTTCCTTTTCTTCCGAATCTATCTTTCTGCCAAGGACAAAAGCCTTCTGGCTGTCCTTGATTCTTCTCTTCCTTTCACATTCCACATCACACCTCATACTGATGGTATGGGTTCTTCCGCTAAGATTTGGCAAAATCCTTATTACAGCATAGGTGAATATCCCTTCCAATGCTGTTTAGTCTGAGGTGAGATATGTACCGCACTTATACAAGAATGGCCAATGTTGACATTTCCTCACACACACAAAAAGAACCCTGAAAAGTAACACACACAAAAAGCCTAAGAAACATAATGAATACATTGCTGCTATAATGCAAGTAAGCTGGATAAGATGCTGGTACCTAATCTTGGATCTCCTTTAGAAAGTCGTTCTTTTGCATAAAATAGCAAGACTCCTTAAAGGCAGTGGTATTTTCTTCTGCGCTCTACAGACTGCCTCCCTGAGCATTTTGCTCTGTACTCCCTTGTGAGTGGACGATAACTGCTAATTGGACAAACAAGCTTTCAGTTTCCAGAGTAATAACCTAGTGCTACAAACATCCCTTCAAGAGCCAAATGTGGCATCGAGCAAGAGGTAATACCACTTAACTTTTCTGGCCCCTTGGTTACTGTGAACCATAAACTACTTTCAGGGCTATAGATTAAAAAAGAAAGTCTGGAACAGCATCCACTTCTCTGAACGATTCCAATGCCTCTAAAATGTGACATTTTGCTGTTGTTTCCTTTTACTGTTTTTAATTACTGGGTCTATTTGCATGAAATGAAGATCTGGGTTGCCTAGGCATTCATCTGCTCTGAATGCATATTCCTCTCTTAAATAGCATACTTCAGGGAAATTTTCCTTGCTGGCCTTCAACATTTTGACAGGACCCCCCCTCCCCTCCTTTCACTGCCCTCCCATCACTCCCCAGGAGAGAGGTTATTTTTAAAGTACATAATCAATAGGCTCTGGGAAGCAGCCAAAGCCTGAGGGGGGTCATATGATTGGGAATAAGCTACTGGGGATCGCTGAGAGAAGGGATGGCAACAGGCCATGCCAAAAATTGTCTGAGGAGAGAAAGACATTCTGTAGCTCCCATTTAAGTGTTCTGAGTAATTCTTTTGCCCAGGCTTTTTGTCTTGGAGGGGTTTCTTGTCTTGCTTCTTCAGCCTTGGTTGGAGTTGCAGGAGATGCAGACCACCATTGACAGTTGTTTTTCAGACCAAATAATGTCCCATTAAAACCAAGCTCGGTCTGAGGCCCTGGAAGGAGTCTTAAATTTGGTCACGGTGCCATTGTTTAGTTCTTGATGCTGATGATGCTTTTGCTGTTGGTTCGAGTCCAGAACCCATCAATTATTATCAGAACAACTATACAAACAACTGTTTCATTGTCCCGGACTCAACTGCCAAAGAAACGCTGTTGAGCCAAGAAGGCACCTGATGAGAAGGTGCAGATGATTACACACAGATGATATTACTGTTGGAGAGTCACCTCATGAGGAGGGACAGGGCTATTTCCGCAGTGCTCTCCATTACGTCACTTAGAAACCATAGCTCTTTTTTAGTTCTTTACTTGAAACCACAGGGATGTCTCCTCTGATGGATTCTTAGGTTTTATTTAATAGCCATTTGCTACTATCCTTCCTGTACTTGAGAAGATGATCCGTGACTCCAGCCCTGTTTTTTCCCTTCCCCTGGTTATCAGAGGAGATTGATTCATTGCTCATCTCCTTGGCGTGGGACATTTCATTCTGCTGTTTTTATTTAATATATGATCCTTCCTAAAGATTTGCTTATATTTTTGTCCATTTGGTGTTTTTTCTGTTTCATTTAATCACGGCTAGTGAGTTGATTATTACAAATCAGCGTAATATTTTGTGTGAATTTCGCTTTGGCTATAAGGTTGCAGAACAGGCTGTATATCCGTCTTTGCTATTTATCCTTAGCAGTTTTTATATACACACGGAGCTGACTCTGCTCCAAAGCTAAGCTTATATCATTCAAATTCCTTCCTGGGGAATTCTTCCTTGACCGGAGAAGCTTGATGGCAGCATTAATTACAAACAAAAGACCAAGACCGATTGTTAAACGTAAAATATCTTCTTAGAAGTGTCTGCCTTCACAATTGGCGGACTCTCAGTGGTGACATAAAGATCTTTGTTCCGTGAAGATCCAGTTACAGCCCGTAACAGAAGGCATATGTCCACTCTGAACAAAAGCAGACTTATTTTCACATTCCGCGGCTGACATTGAGTGATAACGTTTTTGCATTTCCTAAAAATTTTTATGCAGATGCTGTTTAAAGGCAAAATGGGCTTTCACAATAATCTTCTTTGTGAATGGGATTGAAACTCTTGGCAACTGTTCCGTTTTCAGTATGCCTGTCAAGTTCTGAAAAATAACCTTTGACGGTGTGCGAGCAGAAACAAAACGAAGGTTGTTTCCTCTGTTCACAGCAACGTCGTTTTGTCATCTTTGCTTTTTCAGACTGATGCTCATCCAACTTAAATGAAAATATGATACAATTAATATTTTATAAGCAAGTTACAAGGCTACGGCTTTAAAAAAAATAGTCAACTCTAATTTTTACCTGGGCAAGTTGCAGAGCTTTGCATCTGCTGAAATCTGTGATGAATGGACCGTAGATGACAAGTGGAAAAACATCTGCCAATGAATATATTTTCACATGTTATTGGTCAATTAAAATTCTTATGAAAGCTCTATATGTCTTTACAAAAATAGAGCAAAACTGAAAGCAAGGTGCTTTCTGAGTATAAGGTGAGGAATACACAGAAGAGATGTTCTTTGTCTTGGAAAGAACTGGAAAATTACCTGTCCCCACACTGTCAAGGTAAATCATACATTGGAAAATTTAGGCTGTGTCTGTATACAACCTACAGAAATAATTGAAATAGGAAATATCAGCCTTGTGACATTTTTTGAAAGGCTCTTGGACACCGGTAGCTGCTCTGAATGAACTGTTCTTGGTTTTAATAAATTCCTTTGGTTCTAATAACCAAAGTGTTTGTGCATGCGGATATAGCTTTATTAACAAGTCAATTTATCATAGAATGAAATAATCCACCAAACCCCAAGACTACTCACCGCAGTGTAGAATTTATTTTGGTAGCAGTTATTTTCAATGGAGCCGACAGGCTTATAATTGATGTGTTTTGCAAATCTTCGAAGACAATGAAGCAGAGAAGTCTTTGCACAACACTGCATAAGATACGGTAGCAGTATATCTTTAATGAACAATGCTCTTTTTGACAAGCTCATTGAAAAATGCTTTTATTAACTGCACAGAAAACCTTATGATGAAAATAATCATAAAAGCCCATTACTAACGGTTGTACTGTCATTTAAAGAATTGCCGTATTTTTCGTTTCTTCAACAGTACAAATTCAAGTGGAGGAAAAAGAAGATGACACCGAGGAAAGCTCAAGTAAGTGAGAATGGACCCGCATGGGATGTGTTTCCTGGGGAATGGCAGTGAGTTCAGAGGACTTGTCGTCTTATCTTGTGGGATCATGCTGCCGCGTGTGAGCACAGGCTACCACCCATGTGGGTGATTTTTGATGGTCTCACAAAAGAGATCAAGTCCAGCAAATAGGATCTCCACTCTAGATTCCATTTAATTGGCCCACACACATTTTACCAAATGTGTAAGTTACTCATGATCCAATGGATGATAGTCCGCAAAAATTTGCTTTTTTATCCCCACCCCCCCTTTTTTTTTTAATTTTGGAGACAGAGCACAAAGGAGGGAGGGGGCAGAGGGAGAGAAAGAGAGAGAGAGAGAGAGAGAGAGAGAGAAAATCCCAAGCAGGATCCACACTCATCCTTGAGCCAGACAGGGGGCTTGATCCCACGACCCTGGCTGGGATCATGACCTGAGCTGAAATCAAGAATCAGATGCCCAACTGACTAAGCCAACCAGGTGCTCCCAAAATTTGCTTTTTAAAATTTCTCTACTGTTTTCTCTATTAAGGCATTTGTCCTAAAAGTTCTTCTCTAGGGCTGAGTCTATTATAATAGAACAGATTGGCCATTTTGACTGAATTGATCAGGTGGTTCAATTAAAACGAATAAGCATGTTATTTTGTACTGAATTCACGGGTATTTCATCAGAATTGCTCCGTTTTTAACCTGTGTAGGTTCAGCTCAAGAGTTTGGGTTGTGATCCCTTGCAGGCAGACCCCTCATGGACCGGAGCATGAGAAAGATCATTATATAAGCAAAAGCTTTGAATGTACTCAAACTGAAAGAAAGAGCCATAGCTCAAGAAAAGTTCAATTAGGAGATACATCAATACAATCAAGTTAATAACCTGAATGCAATATGGCAGCCAGGGCACGTTCACGAGGCCAGGTGTTTTGAGTCAGTCAATGCACTCTACATGCAAACAGCTCAGTTTCATACAGATCCTGCAAGTCATGGCGTTCGTACTGTAGCGGAGGAAAAAGAATTTTCCCTCTAGCCTTCTGAGTTCTTAGCTGAGACCCCTAGAAGACAGTTTAGCAAGAGGAAAAAAACATACAGAAATTCATTAGCATGTACGCCTCATGTGTACATGAGAGATGCTCAGGTAATATGTAACATTCTGCGGTGGCTTAGAATTTAGACTCAAATACCATCCTAATAAGGAAAAAAAAAAAAAAAGATAGAGATATAAGCCTTTCAGGAGAGAATAAATAATTTGAAAGAAAGATGAGTGGGCCTTTAGAAAAAGATGGGAAGTTTGATAATTTGTGACCAAGTTTGTCTGGGTGTGGTATTGACTTCTAGCACCTTCCTTTGTGGGAAGAGTCAATCTTCCCTAAGGGTGAAATTCTTGGTGAGGGGATTTATGACAATGAGTTCCTTTTGAAGTGTCTGTGTTTGGGCAGATGAGGGGAGTTCAGAAACAAACAAACAAACAAACAAACCACAAAACAAAAAAACCTCTCACTGAATTTGCTGTTTTTCAAGTGTCTACAGCCCAAAACAATCAATATACCAAAGTGGCATAGTTTGGAGTGGCGTATCCTTAACTCCTACAGTCATATTTTGAGGTAGTAGGTAGTATATTCTGCTATGCTTCCGCCCTGAGTGGAGCCCATTTCAAATGGTAAGATTGTAGGCAAATCTACAGTTAGGAGGCAACTGTAAAATATTGATTTTTTTTCTTAGAATTGATATATTTGGAAACAAGTTAAGGCACCAGAGGCAGTCTTTCTGTTCTGACATGGTACAAGAGAAATCCAATAAAACACTTTTTGTCCATGGTAAAACTGCGAGTTTAATATGGTAGTCTTAATACAAAACATACTATCATGCAGAGTACTAAGTGGCTGCTTGACTTCTTGAGTTATTTGTGGGAAAATTGTTTCTCAATCCCTATCAAGGTCTTGTCCTTTCTATAATTAGTGACTAATGTGACTAATAAAGACTGGGCAGATTTTCAGAATGTCAGAACGGGATTCAAGTAACATACAACATCTGCTGCATATTTAACAAATGGAAAACCATTCTTGGTTTTGATGACAGTGTATAGTTCTCAAAGCTTAGTTTGAACAGTTAACCTCCTGTTTTTCTCTGCTAGCCAAACTTTAGTAATAAAGGTAATATTTAGGCGTCATATTTGAAATATCAATAAAAAAAGTTTTGGCAAGTAATGTTAAAAGATAATTGGCATAATGAACGTATTTAATTAACGAATCAGAACCCTAGTGAGCTATTATGATCAGTTCAAAGGAAAATTTAAAGAACAGATACATTTATAGGTCAGGTTTATTGAAATGATTTGCATATGGAGGCATCACTGTTTTGTGGGAGTTTTTTCTTTTTTTTCTGGTGAGGAAGGATTGTGTCTCCACTGAACATGTTTGTGGACATGTTTATGTACATGTTTATGGACAAGGATTATTTTGCATTGCTATGCAGTGATCTAGAACTTTCAAAAGTACAAAATCGCTCCCATGGAATCAGAATCAAATAACACAAAAGGATACACTGCAGACAATTTATAGTTTTCCATTGAAGACAACTTTTTCTTTATAGTACTTATATTTAAGAGGATGGTGATAAAGGGGCACCTGGGTGGCTCAGTCGGTTAAGCGTCCAACTCCGGCTCAGGTCATGATCTCACGATTTGTGAGCTTGAGCCCCACATCGGGCTCTGTGCTGACAGCTCAGAGCCTGGAGCCTGCTTCCGATTCTGTGTCTCCCCCCTCTCTCTGCCCCTCCCATGCTCATGCTCTGTCTCTCTTTGTCTCTCAATAATAAATAAACATTAAAAAAATTTAAAGAGGATGGTGATAACTATGAATAATATTTGACTTTCTTGATAGTTGAATCTAAATATCAGAAGTTAAGAAGTGACAAAAATGAAAGAGAAGTAAGATTGTGTGTTATAAACTGTGAAGGAAGGAACTGGATTCTTTACTCTTTACCTGGAAGATTCCAGTGAAGCTATGGACATAGGAAGCATTGTTAGTTGATGAATAAAGTAAAATAATAAAATAAAATAAAATAAAATAAAATAAAATAAAATAAAATAATGTCATTTCTCTCAGTTTTACATTAAAATTATAAGTTATCTATTTCTATTCATAAAGATACTATGGTCAAGCAACTATTTATGTAAATAAATATATTTAGTATCAATTTCATTTAAGAAAGGGAAAAATATTTAGGAAAAGGAAGAAAAAATTTGGAATCAGGAATAAAGAGAATTTGAGTTAGGAGACATCTCAGGGACCAAATTAGTTTCTTCAAAATTATTCTAGTTTGTTGCATTTCCTTGTTATTCCGGTCCTTTGTTCCAAAACAGAAGTAGTAGTAAACATATAGTGGTTAATCACTTAACCCTTATGTGTTATATCAGTAACCTCTATACTTGTCTGAGAGGTCATGGTATGACATTTATGACATTAAATGAAGATTGGAATTCTGAGGATTATTACAATTTGGGGATCCACATTCACATATGTGAGTAGATGAACCACAAAAGGAATGAAAATCTAGATGAGTGTATTTGAAAAACAAGTTATGGAATACATAAATGGCACAGTGCATCTTCTTATGGTGCGGAGACTTGCTGAATTATGATCTACGTGTGACAATGGTAAGCATACATTTGGTAGTGGGAGAGAGAGCTTTTTGATATTGTTCACTGAAGCATTCACGGCTATGTTTAGGCGAAGAGGAAGAGGAGGAGGAAGATAAATTACCTCGAAGAGAGAGCTTGAGACCAAAGAGGAAACGAAAAAGAGATGTTATCCATGAGGATGACCCAGAACCTGAACCAGAGGATGAAGAAACAAGGAAGGCCAGAGAGAAGGAGAGAAGGAGGAGGCTGAAGAGGGGGGCGTAAGTTCAGTCTGATCTGTAACTGAAACTGTGGCTCCTTCAAAAGTACTTGACTCTGAAAGAGGACCCCTCCACTCCCCCACCCTTTAGGCTCTCTGTGGCCTTAAAACTGGTAATTAAAAACTACTTTTAGAAAGACAGCCTGGTGGCCCCTACGTGGCTCAGTCTGTCAAGTGACCGACTCTTGGTTTTGGCTCAGGTCATGACCTTGTGGTTTCATAAGTTCGAACCCCACGTCTGGCTCTGCACTGGCAGCACGGAGACCTCCCTCTCTATCTGCCCCTCTCCCACTCGCACTGCCTCTGTCTCTCTCAAAAATAAATAAACTTAAAAACAATAAACACTGACTTAATCCAATGCTGCCATTTTTTACTCCACTTAGTTAAATGTATTTTACAATTTAAATGAAATTTAAAAACGAATATATGTATTAAGAATGGGCTAAGAGAAATTTCCTAATGAGACATCTAAATTGTCATGGTTATTAATATAGTTCATTAATTAATATTGATACTGCTATTAATTAATATTAATAGTTCATTTAGGTATTTTGAAGTTATCCCATTAATGACATATATTGTTATCAAAGTTAAGTGGAAAATTCCTAAACAGTGAGCCCAAATCACTTTAGCTTAGGGAGCCGGGGTTGACAAAATATGGCTAATTCCAGCCCAAGAGCTAAGAGTGGTTCTTAGAGTTTTAAAGCGTTGTTGATTAACAAACAAACAAAACCAAAGACGAATATGGGACAGAACTGTATGTAACCCTCAAAGCCTAAAATATTATGCATCTCTTCTTTTACAGAAGAGCATTGGGGCTGTCATTTCCTTTTTAACACAACCCTGCACCTACCATTTCCACCAGGCGAACATTTCACTGAGCACTGACTTTATATAGAATAGTTTGTTAAATGCTAGTTAGGAAAAATCTAATGAAATGATTTTCGAGTCTTTGCCTTCTGGAAATTTGCAGATGGCGGGCTGGTAGGAAAAGTGTGCGTGTGATACACATCTAATAATAGAAAACCTTGACCCCTTGGAAAGGCTTTAAGAGAGCAGCTACTCTGCCCCTCTCTGGTAGTAGGGCCATGGGAACCACTACAAGGTGATACGATTTCCTCCAAAACACTCTTAGGACTTTAGATGAAGAGGAATTTTCTAAGATGTCCTCCCCAAATGATACATTCCAGTGTTCAACAACTAGCTATTACTTTCCTTTTTGTAAATAATTGTAGTTAAATACAATTGTATGGAAATTTTGGCAGGTAAAGAAGCTTAGCATTGACAGCTGATGGTTCCTTTTAAAATGAAAAGACTAACCCCACCTACTTCTTTGCCTCTGGTATTCTTTTTTCTATTTTTTATGCTTTTTATCCTTTTTACTTTTGAAAACAAAATATCTCATAGTTTTTTTAATTAAAATTTTTGTAAAGTTTATTTATTTATTTTGAGAGAGAGAGAGAGAGAGAGAGAGAACATTTATAAACGTGTGAAGGGCAAAGAGAGAGAATCCCAAGCAGGTTTCATGTTGTTAGCGTGTGATCATGACCTGAGCCAAAATCAAGACTTGGTCCCTTAACCAAATGAGCCACCTCATCTCATACATTTAAGCTCTATGTCCTTATTGTCATCACTATTATAATGCAGTAATATTTCCTATTAACAAAGCCTGCGTTTTCTGATAGTGAGATTTCAACAATAGATGCATGCATGATATAGGCTGTGTTCCAGAATTTGCTATTCTTCTCCACTTGTGCCTCAGAGAGGTCCTTTCAAAAAGGTGAATTGGGGGCTGGAGGTTGCACCTGGGTGGCTCAGTCAGTTAAGCGTCCGACTTTGGCTCAGGTCCTGATCTTGTGGTTTGTGAGTTTGAGCCCCGCGTTGGGCTCTGTGCTGACAGTGCAAAGCCTGCTTGGGATTCTCTCTCTCTCCTTCTCTCTCTCTCTCTTTCTGTGCCCCTCCCCTGAACACACACACACACACACACACACACACTCTCTCTCTCTCTCTCTCTCTCTTTCTCTCTCTCTCTCTCTCTCTCTCTCTCAAAAATAAATAAACGTTAAAAAATAAAAAAGAAAAAGAAAATTTCTGTGCTCTCTCGGTTTGCTTAAGCCCACATATTAACTGCTCAACTCCTAGAAATCGGACCGTATAAATCAGTGGGTCTTGGCCCCTATTGCCTGAAGGAAAGTTGTCCCTGTGACAGTGTCTGTCCTTAGCTGGTACCAGCCTCACCCTGATTCTCAGAGGCCCAAGGGTAGCCCTGCCCCTCTTTCTCCTTACTCCTCCAAACAGCCAAACCTGGCTACAGTGAGCTTTGTCTCCAAAGGTTTTTCAAATTATATGATTATTTCCATAATTTGGGCAACTCATCTAAATAGTATCATAAATTATTTCTGGTGATTGATGGTTCCAATCCCAATATGAAGGTTCATTTTCTGTTGTTCATTTTGAAGACATTAAAAAAAAATTTTCTTTTTAATGTTTATTTATTTTTGACAGAGAGAGATAGAGAGAGAGAGCATGAGCGAGGGAGGGGCAGAGAGAGAGGGAGACACAGAACCCGAAGCAGGCTCCAGGCTCTGAGCTGTCAGCACAGAGTCTGATGCGGGGCTCGAGCTCACAGACTGCAAGATCATGACCTGAGCCATCTAGGCTCCCCACCAAACATTTGTTTTTTTCCTAAAGAAAATATATTAGCAAATATATTGTGAGAAAGATTTGTAGGCAAATATATTGTGAGAAAGATTTGTAGGCAAATCAGGGCATGTTTATTTAGATTAACTGATTTACGGTCTTTTTAAATTTAAATGTTCAAGTGAAACACCTTAGGGAATTTCCCCTGCACTAACAAAACATTTGAAGCCAACTAAAACCAAGGATGCAATGCTAACTATCTTTGGAGACAGTGAAAAAATACTGCCTCGTTAGACATTTTGGAGGATTTCTAATAATATGACAGGCTTTTCCTGACCCAGTTTTAAGTGTAAGAAATATGTTCATAGCAGTGAGAAATTCAGCACATTATGCCTTTTTTCCCCCTAACAACTGTTGTTTAAATAAATCAAACTGAAGATAGAAAGCCATTCTTGCAGATTAGCCCTACAGTTTAGAAGATGAAGCAAACCTCTGCGATATTCTTTTAATATGATTAGCACTTTCTTTGAGTGATTCTTAGGAAAACAGTTCCCTTATATGCTGGTGAAAGTAATATTATAATTACCTGCCTGTTTGAAGATAACTTATTGAAGAACCATTCCTGGTAGCACAACACAATCCGTCTGGAGCAATCAACAATTAACAAAAAAGACTTTAAAAATATACCGGTCTGGGGTTATTTAGTGTAAGAATTTATTCTTATCTTTCCATACCATACTAATCTTGGAGGACATTGTTCAATTTTAGTGGACTTTGAGCAGTGGATTTATGATGATAACCCTGTCATCCAGAAAAATTCTGTACATAAACATTTATTTAATTAATATTTATCCAGTTCCACTGCTGTGGAAGCTAATTTGCTAATTTCTTTGGAAGACATGGATATGAATATGCAATTGACTGTATTCTCCCGAAGTTCATAATAGAGTAAGGGAGGGGTTACTTGGACTCAAATCATTGTGAAGTAAGACAGTATAAATGTGTCAGAGAAGAACAAGGTTGTTTGGAGTTTTGGAGAGGACAAAACTATTTATTATATGGAATAATATATATGGATAATCAGAAAAGGGTTGAAGAGATTTGACATAAGTTTTCAAGGAATCATAGAATTTAAATGCATAAAGAACTGAATTTAAGATAGCAGGAAAGGATAGAATTCGTGTTAGGAAGATTTCCATTAAGTGGTTTCTAAAAATTGGCATGTAAAGAAATAAACTTTAGTTACATCGTAAATCCACATCCTAATAGATCTTTTTTTTTTTAATTCTTTGATGACACTACATTAAGTAAGATACTGTTTCATATATGATTCCTAATGGGAATCCATTAATGTAAAGCTTTAAGGTACTTACATGTAGATACCGTTGACCCTTGAACAACATGGTTTTGAATTGCATGGATTTTTTTTCCTTTTTTTAAAAAAGATTTTAATTCCAGTTTCATTAACATACAGTGTTACATTAGTTTCAGGCACGCAATCTAGTGATTCAACACTCAGTGCTCATCATGATAAGTTTACTCTTAACCCCCATCACCTATTTCACCCATCCCCCAGCCTGGTAACCATCAGTTTGTTCTCTGTAGTTAAGAGTCTGGGTTTTTTTGGTTTTGTTTCTTAAATCCACATATGAATGCAATCCTATGGTATTCGTCTGTCTCTGACTGACATTTCACTGAGCATAACACTCTTTAGATCCATCCGTGTTGTTGTGAATGGCAAGATTTCATTCTTTTTTATGGCTGAGTAATATTCCATTATGTTGCATCTTCCTTATCCATTCATCTATCCATAGACACTTGGGCTGCTTCCATAATTCGGCTATTGTAAACGGTGCTGCGATAAACATGGGGGTGCATATATCTTTTCAAATTGGTATTTTTATATTCCTTGGATAAATACCCAGTAGTGGGATTACTGGGCCGTATGGCAATTCTATTTTTAATTTTTTGAGGAACCTCCATACTGTTTCCCACAGTGGCTGCACTAGTTTGCAATCCTACCAACAGTGCATGACGGTTCTTTTTTCTCCACATCCTCACCAACACTTGTTGTTTCTTGTGCTGTTGATTTTAGCCATTCTGACAGGTGTGAGGTGATATCTCATTGTGGTTGTGATTTGCATTTCCATGATGATAGTGATGTTGAGCATCTTTTCACATGTCTGTTGGCCATCTGTATATCTATCTTCTTTGGAGAAACGTCTTTTCCATGTCTTCTGCCCATTTTTAAATTGGATTATTTGTGTTTTTGGTGTTGAGTTGTATAAGTTCTTTGAATATTTTGGATATTCACCCTTTATCAGATTCTGTCATTTGCAAATATCTTCTCCCATTGGGTAGGTTGTCTTTTAGTTTTGTTGATTGTTTCCTTTGCTGTGCAGACACTTTTTATTTTGATGTAGTCTCAATAGTTGATTTCTGCTTTTGTTTCCCTTGCCTCAGAAGACATATAGAAAATGTTGCTACAGCTGATGTCAGAGAAATTACTACCTGTGCTCTCTTTTAGGTTTTTATGCTTTTAGGTCTCATATTCAAGTCCTTAATCCATTTTGAGTTTATTTTTGTGTATGGAATAAGTAAATCATCCATTTTCATTCTTTTGCATGAAGCTGTCTGGTTTTCCCAACATCATTTGTTGAAGAGATTATCTTTTTCCCATTGCACATTCTTGCCTTACATGGATTTTGAATATTTATTAAATTTGGATTTGGTCTATGTCTACATGGAAACAAGTTTTTGAGTAAATATTCAGTAAAACAGTCTCTTTTTTTCGATTGAAGTATAATTGACAGCCAATGTCTCATTAGTTTCAGGTGTTCAACATAGTGATGTGACAACCAAAACAATCAGTTTCACTAAAACATACATTTTCCTCCTGTGACAAATCAACACACATATTGTTATTCTGATTGGCAAATTAAGCAAACAAAAACTGTGAATATAGATGCAGTAAAAATGTCAGAGTTGCAACCGCCATGAAATTTTATATAATAATCAAACAAATAATTAAAACGAAAACAACCTAATGGCAACCAGAGTTGTATTTTAGAGTGTACTCTTACTGGTCTCTTACTATTCTTTTTAAAGTTAAAAAAAATATAATTTAGAGAGAGAGACAGTGTGGGAGAGGGGCAGAGGGAGAGAGAGGGAACCTCCAGCAGACTCTATGCTCAGCACGGAGCCTGACACAGAGCTTGATCCCATGACCCCGGGATCATGACCAGAGCCATCAAGAGTCAGACACTCAACTGACTGACAATCAAGAGTCAGACACTCAACTGACTGAACCACCCAGACACCCCAAATTACTATTCTAAGCAAAACATTTGAATTGGTCAAGAAACCCAACTGTCAACAGGAAGTGTTATTTTAGAAAGTTAATATGAGTTTTTATTTCAGTAATCATGACATGATTAAAAACTGGGTTGGTGGGAAAGAAAGGAGGGTGCACAGTCATTTTGTATGGTGGCCTGTAACGCTATGGCTATGTCCCCCTCTCCTTCAGCTGGAACTTTCAAAAGCAGCTCTGCCATGGTCTTACTGTGTGTAGTCATGATGAGTATAGTGAACAGAAAAGTATGTTTCTCTTTACAATTTTTTTTTAATGTTTGTTTATTTTTGAGAGAGAGAAAGAGAGAGACAGCGCACGAGTGGGGGAGGGGCAGAGAGCGAGGGAGACACAGAACCCCAAGCAGGCTCCAGGCTCTCAGCTGTCCACACAGAGCCCGATGGGGGCTCGAACTCACAAACCTCAAGATCATGACCTGAGCTGAAGTTGGATGCTTAACCGACTAAGCCACACAGGCGCCCCTGTTACTTTTTTTTTTTTTAATGTTTATTTATTTATTTATTTTTTGAGAGAGAGAGAGAGAGAGAAAGAGAATGCAAGCAGGGGAGGAGCAAAGAGAGAGGGTGACAGAGGATCCCAAGCAGGCTCTGTGCCAACAGCAGACAGCCCGATGCGGGGCTCAAACCCACAAACCACGAGATCGTGACCTGAGTCGAAGCTGGATGCCTAACCCAGTGAGCCACCCAGGTACCCCACAGCAAAGTATGTTTCTGACTAACACTGAGTCAGATTGCAATTTCTCTGTCAGGGTTTATTTAGGAGAAAGAAACTTCTGCAGTTAATTGAACAGAAAGTATTTGATAAGAGAACTGTTGAGTAGGGATAAATAATTGTTGTCTAGGTTACTGGGAAGGTGACAAGACAACACTCAGGTATCATGGTGACGACAAGTATATGAAGCAGCTACCTCTCCAAGGGCTACAGGAACAGAGGAGAGAGGTTGAAATTTAAACTTAAAAGCATAGAGGAGAGGGGTGGCTGAGTGGCTCGGTTGGCTAAGCGACTGACTTTTGATTCTGGCTCAGGCCATGATCCCAGGGTTGTGGGATCGAGCCCCAAGTCGGGCTCTGTGCTGAGCGAGGAGCCTGCTTGGGATTCTCTCTCTCTGCCCCTCCTCCCCCTCTCTCTCAAAATAAAGAAACCCAAGAAGCATAGAGGAAAGACGTATGGGGCTGAAACCATTGCAAAGGGGGTGATCCACCAGCAGTGCTGGTTTCTACCGGGGTGGTGAGGAAGCTGGTTCTGTTAGTGTTGGGGAAATTGGCAAGCTGGATTCACCTGTAGCTGTGGGAGGGCCCTTCAGCTAGTGGGGTGAAGAAGCATTACCAGGGAGGAAGTACCACCCCAGGAAGCGAACAGGAATCCCAAGTCCCTTCTGGGTATCTCTTATTGACAGGCTACTATTGAGGCAGCTGACAAAGCAGAAATGTGCCCTACAGAGCCCCAGCCCCAGCATCCCAATATTCAGTATAGAAGGGCAGTCTGGAGCTGAAGGACAATAGCTCAATAAACGAAGCTATCTATAAAAAAAGTTGATCTTTACAAAATGGGGCATTACATTCCTCACCTTAAAATCCTGCTGCCCATGTTTAGATTGTTTTGATTTGTTTCGTTAGTTCTGGACCCTATGGCATTTTTGCAATCCGAGAAACACAGAAGAGAAAAGAAACATCTCATTTGCTCAGTGAGAAGCCAAGTTCCTTTGAAGGTCCCTTCAAAGGTTTCGTTTCTACCAAATAAACTTCAAGTTGAATTTTATCAACTGAAGTTTTGAATTTAATTAACAGATTAAGTTACCTTCGAGAAATAGATTTTTTTAATTTTTTCCTATTTCAATTTTTCTCTTTCTCTTGAGACATGGCTAACAAATTTGTAAGGGCACTTCAAAGACATCTTCCCCTCTCATTTACCATCCTTATCAAAAAGTAACGTTTCTCAATGAAATGTAGAATTGGTTGGGGAAAGGATACAAGGGAACAAAGTAGAGAGGAAAATATCTTGATAGATCTGCAACTAATATTCCACAGGTCTTCTAGTCCTGAGAGTTATGTCCTGAGGCTATGAATGTAAAACTGTTTCAGGACTTCAGAAGGTAAACGCTATTATTTTAAAGTTGCAATAATTCCAGAAACCCCACATCAGTGTTCAGATATCTGCAAGCTCTAAGGCTTATAAATCTCAGCCTCCTCTATGTACAACCAAGTTGATATCCATTGGCTGAGTATCCGAGAGCGTTCTTCTTTAAGTCTGGTAGTCAGGCAAAACTTAACTCTATTAAGGTTTCTTTCTTTGCTATCTTTTAAAGGGAAGAAGAAGAAGAAATTGATGAGGAGGAATTGGAAAGACTGAAGGCAGAGTTAGATGAGAAAAGACAAATGATTGCTACTGTCAAATGCAAGCCTTGGAAAATGGAGAAGAAAATTGAAGTTCTCAAGTACGATGCCTCTTTTCATAATTAGAAACACTGTCCTTGATTATTGATCTCCCAACTCCTCTATTACCTATGTTTTGTACATAGTGCTATATATAATATATCATATATATAAAATACTCATTATTGTATATAACGTTCATGGTCATATACACATATGCAACATATTATATACGTTACATGTCATGTATGTGAACATATCATATATCATATACATGGGCATATATGCATATATATGTATATATATATATATACATATATATCATCATTAGAGAGGCTGGGCTAATGATTATCAATTTTAAAAAATTATGAGCAAATTCATTGTTTGGAGTCTTATAACCTCTGGTCACTTTTAGCCATTTGTTCCTGAGAATTTCTTTAATGTAATGCATTCATTACTTTCTCTCTGAAAGAGATAATATATTTGAATTTTACAAGTCTGTGTGACTGGCAGATTCTTGTTTCTCTGCAGGGTCCCAGCCTCAGGTGACATAATCATGTGACAGCTCTCTTTAAAGCACAGGGAAGATATTAAGCCAACAGAAGAGTAAATAGGATTCCAATTAAGGATTATGCTAATAGCTATTCCATGGCGACACGTCAGTGACCCAGTTTCACTCTTACGTTGAACGTTGACGGGGGTAACAAACACACTCGGGGCACCCGGATTTACAAACTTCCTATATGAAAAGGCAAATGATTATCTCTTTCTGGGGATGGAAGCATCTTTGCTTCTGATCACTTCTGAGGATCACGCTATATTTCCTTGCCATGGTTGTTGGGGAGATGAGGTGTGAATAAAAGGGAATGTGTCGGTGATAACAGCCACGTTTATAGCTTTCAGTGGTGCTACCGATTGCATTTTTCCATAGAACCATTTTTGTAAGTAGTGGTAAATTTCCAAAGCTGTCTCTCCACCAGGCTATTTAACTAATAATGTTAAATAGTATAGAGAAGAATATTACTGTCTCTGGTGATGAAAGAAAGAATTGAAGTAGCTACCGGGATAATTCTCTTCTAATCTTAGCTTTGTAAACGAGTATGTGTTATTTGAGGACACTGCTTAAACTTCTGGGGCCTCATATCCAAAATAAAACAAGAAATTCTCCATCTATTCTGTGAAGTGGGAACCTAGCCATCGTTTATAATGGCATTGTTTTGTTTGCGGATAAAGTTTTCCAAGTTCCAAACAGTGGTTTTCCCAGCAAACTTCTGTAACACTGCACAGTCGTAGGCTGGGAACTCTATATGCATGTGCTTGTACCCACCAGCCCTGAATGAAAGCAAAGGCAAGCAGGGTTCCTGGTTCCCTGGAGCTAGTAACACGTGTGCGTGCGCATACGCATTCGACGTGGTGATAATGACGCTAAATGATAGATTTAAAAATATCCTTGCTTGGCAAAACAGGAGTTTGGCAACCACTTTACGTCGCTTCCAAAATATCGTTTGAAATACGATTGGCCATAAAATGCCCAAAACTGGAAACCATTAGTAACTGTATGTAGAAAGTTGTAAAATTGGAAAGCAGTGATATTGTGAACTTTCAAAGCATGGTGTGAAATTGGGTAAGAATGCCGAAGAGCGTATCTTCCCTTTCCACCTGCAGAAAGTGTAGAAATACCCCCACCCTCCCTGGTCTGTCTCTCCCATGCCGGGCAATGGAGTAGGAATGGGCTTCTGATTTGAGTTTGAATCTCAGATCTTCACTTCATAGCTGTGCAAATTTGAATGAATTGTTTAGTTCTCTGACATTCAGGTTCCTTATGAAATTATGCTAATTTACCGGGTTAGTGGAATCATAAAGTGGGATAATTTACATAAAACACTTAGCACGCTGCCAGAACATAGCACGTAGCTGGGAAGCACAAGTTGTAATTATTATTTCACCTCAGGACAGAGTCAATGTTGCCTGGTCCCCTGCAGCATGTCAGGAGAGACAGAGTGCGTGTGAGACACGGCAGGGCTAGGTGGAGGCACACCTGGTCAGGGATAACCTTAGCCACCTGGGGGGATGGTGACACATTGGTAGCAGTCTAGATGGGTAACCGATTTTGACGTTCCAGCGAAGAATAGAGCCTCTTGACAATTTGGCAGAATCCAGGGCCAGGCCACTTTCAGATCTTCCAAATGGACCCAGGGTAATCCTGTGGCAGATTTTAGGACCTGGGGCCTTGAACTGAGTCCAGGAATTAACCCATTTTGCGAAGTGGAGAGATGGGGCTTGGGATGGCCCAATGCTAGGGCAGAGGTTGAAAATGAGTCTGCAGCTCAGTCTAGATCTTAGGTTTTAGATCTGAGTGTTAGGTTTTTATTTGGCCCACATGCTTTTTTTTTTCTTTTTACTCTTTTTTTTTGTTGTTCTTTTTATTCATATATCTATAACATAAAATTGACCATTTTAACCGATTTGGGCCCAGAGAAGAAACAACTATGGCTTCTCACCTGTCAGTAACGCTCACTGTCTTACAACGATTCTCCATGGCCAGAAGTCAGTCCTGCTTTGTAGCTTGGCAATTCTCTGCACAGCTGGTACCAGTGGTCATGGTCAGCCTGATCCTCTTGGTTTCAGCCTCTGGGATGAAGCTGTTGGCACTACTGTGGCCAGCCTGTCTCCCTTTGTGGGTTTTTGAATGTTGTATTGAGCTTCTCCCGCATGGATCTCAATCGCATTATTAGAACAAGTGGAGAATACTTGATAGTGTGGAGAGATAAAGGTTTCTCTGCCCCAATGCCACTGAAACATGGCAGTCAGGGAGCTTTTCTCGCACCCTTTATTTCTTTCAGGGACTTCTGAGTCTGAGAATGCTTTTCTGAGGACCGTGTTATTCCCAGAATTTGCCTCCAGTCATCAATCCTTGCTAACTACATGGAGACCAAGATACTAGTCTCAGTATAACTGGAGCAGATATTTTGATCACAGGTTTGGATTTATGTCGGGATTCCAAGGCTTTCCATCTGGCTCTGGACTCTGATGAGCTTGTGAAACTTCTAAAACAGATTCTATGGAGGATCAGGCTTTCAAGATGTGTTTTAGAGTAAACTTCAGGAACGGTAACTTATTGTTCTGAGGATGCCTTGGGAGGTGGCGCTCAGGGAGTCCCACATTCTGAAAGAATATCTACCGCTAGCAAGGTAAGCATCCTCAGAGCTGAGGACCCAACGACAGTTAAAAGAAGCAGTTAATACATAGGCAAGAAGCTCTAAAAATGGGTTGTTAATCCCTAAGGGCTCTCAAACATGGCTCAGGAATTGGAGCTCAGCATTTTGAAGGCAGCAGTATTGGCTTTTTAGGACTGAAGAGAGGTCACATCCTTTCCACCGTCACTGTGGAACAGTGTTTTGCAATGTGGTTTCAATGTGTTTCACACAGTCAGGTAGCCTTAAACCTGTCAAATAATAATCTCCAGGTGGAGGGGACAGGTGTGTCTGGCCCAGACCAGGCTATGTGTATTTTAATTTTCTACTCTGAAAGCCAAGGATTGAGGGCCACTGTCTTTCGATTCTGAGAAACAGAAAACCTCAGAAGCAGAACATCTTACCTTACTCTAAACTATTTATTGAATGGGTGAGAATATGTTGGCAGACAGGGAAGGGGAAATAGTGGTATGTTTTCCAACTATTTGAAAGTCAGTTCCTATTCTTTTTTTTTAATTTTATTTTTTATTTTTTAGAGTTTACATCCAGATTAGTTAGCATATAGTGCAACAGTGATTTCAGGAGTAGATTCCTTAGTGCCTCTTACCTGTTTAGCCCATCCCCCCTCCCACAATCGCTCCAGTAACCCTCAGTTTGTTCTCCATATTTATGAGTCTCTTCTGTTTTGTCCCCCTCCCTGTTTTTATATTTTTGCTTCCCTTCCCTTATGTTCATCTGGTTTGTCTCTTAAAGTCCTCATATGAGTAAAGTCATATGATATTTGTCTTTCTCTGTCTTTCTCTTCACTTAGCATAATACCCTCCAGTTCCATCCACGTAGTTGCAAATGGCAAGATTTCATTCTTTTTGATTGCCGAGTAATACTCCACTGTATATATATATATATATATATATACCACATCTTCTTTATCCATTCATCCATTGATGGACATTTGGGCTCTTTCCATAGTTTGGCTATTGTGGATAGTGTTGCAATCAACATTGGGGTGCATGTCTCCCTTCGAAACAGCACACCTGTATCCCGTGGATAAATGCCTAGTAGTGCAATTGCTGGGTCGTAGGGTAGTTCTGTTTTTAGTTTTTTTAGAAACCTCCATACTATTTTCCAGAGTGGCTGCACCAGCTTGCATCCCCATCAGTTCCTATTCTTATTAATGAACTAAAAACATAGGATTTTAGGCATATCTATTTTGAAGTTATTAATGGGTTTCACTTAGAAGTTGGTTAACTAGGGGCGCCTGGGTGGCTCGGTCGGTTGAGCATCCGACTTTGGCTCAAGTCATGATCTTACAGTTCGTGGGTTCGAGCCCCGTGTCAGGCTCTGTGCTGACATCTCAGGGCCTGGAGCCTGCTTCGGAGTCTGTGTCTCCCTCTCTCTCTGCTCCTCCCCTGCTCACACTCTGTCTCTCTCTCAAAAATAAATAAAGATTAAAAAAAATAAAAAATAAAAAATAAAAGAAGTGGGTTAACTAGATCTTTCCTCCTTGTTATAGGTGGCTACACTGATCTGAGAGCAACCATCACAGGTGAAATAAAACACCTTTGTGGAAAATAACCATCTACTTATTACTCATCCTGAAACCTAAAACCTAACTGTACCACAACTTTCTACATGGTAGATTTAAAGCTTGCATGACTAATCCTGATGAAGCAATCACTTTATTTTGTTATAGTAGGGTAGTTTTGGGGTTGAAAAGTAAGAGACACGGACTCCGGGCTGAGCTCTACCTCTGACTTCATCTCTCTGAGTCTCCTGTATTTATTTGTAAAATGAAGGGATTGGATTGTGGCCCATGGTTTGCAAATTAATGTCTCCAAGTTAAGGCGGTTTGGTGAAATCCCTTCAGGGCAAGGGAGGCAGAGGTAAGAAGCAGGGCTGCTTGGCCAACAGCACCAGCTTCGAGCAGAGACCTACGACTTCTTTCTTCTTCAGAATGTACTTGTGTCTAAAGCACCCATTTGAAGAAAAAATGCTTCTGTGCCTATTAACATAAGAAATCATTAAAAACCCTCACTTAGCTGGATATTTAAAGGAGCTTATTTTGGGGACCGAGCAGTTCTAACATTTCATGAGTCTACCAAGTAAGATATGGGAGTACTCCAATATACTTTTGCAAGGAAATGGTTCTTGGGTAGAAGCCATTTCAAATGCACTTATTTTGATAACAAGCATGTTTATTTAGCTCTTACACTGACTGTTCTAATTTCTTAGCTGTGTGGCACCCTGATCCAGTGTTTCTGGGAGTTGTCCATCGGCCGACTTGGCCTAGTGATTTATTAATGAAACGTTCAATAAAGCCGAAAGGAATCCCTACTATTTCATTTGCATTTAAACATGTGCTTGAAACTGGCAGATTGTCATTAAGGTAGCATTCTTCCTTACTCAATCTTCCTTCACAATCCTGTATTCTTTTTTGTTTGTATTGTTTTTGATTTTATTGAATTTTCTTGGTTGAGGGAACTAATATATTTCTAGGGCAGTAAGAATAGACTGGGGTTGATTTTCTCTGCTGGAACTATCTGGCTTTCATCCCTTTCTCTCAAGTTTCCTTGGAGCTTGAGATTTTTATAGGTAAGAACCATGATTTCTCCTTCAGTTCACAAAGGCGTTTCCTTCATCTGTCATTGAGAAGGAATGAGGGATTCCACACAAGAGGACCTTTAATCACATGTACACACATACTAACACACCCTTCAGCCATTTGGGATTCTTTTTAGTCAATAGCTCAACCAAAGCATCAACTTTCAGTTCTTGTACATTACAGGTATCTGAAGTATATTGATTTTCTCATCCAAAGAATGGAGACTATTGGAAGCCAGTATGGCTGAATTTTGTGGATCAAAATGTAACATTGACATTCAATTTTTCTATTATTTAATCAGGGCCTAGTAGGTATCAAGCGCTATGCTGTGACTTTGGGCAATTTTCTTAACTTCTGGAACTTAGTGTTTTCTCACTTATAAATGGGGATAAAAAGTAATACTACTTCATAGAATTATTAGGAGGATTAAATCAGTTAAGATCTAAAGCACTTAGAGCTGTGCCTGGCATGTAGGAATTGTTTTATATGTGTTAGCTATTATTATTTTACTGTCATAATCCCATTTATCTCTCTCAACCACGTATCATTACTTTGGTTTTGTGTATAAGGAAACCAGCGCTCTGAGAGATAAGTGACTGTTTATGTTCAGACAACTATTAAGTGGTAGAACTATGATTCGGACTTGTGTAGAAACTTACTTTGATGAGATGGAGGTCTTTAACTATACTACTACGCAAGGTTGACCACTGGCCATGGGACTGAAAGACCAAACTAACATGCT